>NW_027474910.1:0-23111 GCF_050947335.1 Megachile rotundata | reverse complement strand
GAGTTATGTTGATAATAATAAGAGTAAAAAGTATAGTAATTATCGTTCTACCGATCATATAAGCATAATATGGCTAATAATATGAGTTAGGTTGATAATAATAAGAGTAAAAAGTATAGTAATTGTCGTTCTATCGATCATATAGGTACAATATGGCTAATAATATGAGTTAAATTGATAATAATAAGAGTAATGAGTATAGTAATTGTCGTTGTATCGATCATACAAGCATAGTATGGCTAATAATATGTGTTAGATTGATAATAATAAGAGTAATAAGTATAGTAATTGTCGTTCTACAGATCACATAAGCATAATATGGCTAATAATATGAGTTAGATTGATAATAATAAGAGTAATGAGTATAGTAATTGTCGTTCTATCGATCATATAAGCATAATATGGCTAATAATATGAGTTAGGTCGATAATAGTAAGAGTAATAAGTATAGTAATTGTCGTTCTATCGATCATATTTGCATAATATAGTTAATAGTATGAGTTCGATTGATATCAGTGAGTGTAATAAGTATAGTAATTGTCGTTCTATCGACCATATAAGCATAATATGGCTAATAATATGAGTTAGATTGATAATAATAAGAGTAAAAAGTATAGTAATTATAGTTCTACCGATCATATAAGCATAATATGGCTAATAATATGAGTTAGATTGATAATAATAAGAGCAATACGTATAGTAATTGTCGTTCTATCGATCACATAAGCATAATATGGCTAATAATATGAGATAGATTGATAATAATAAGAGTAATAAGTATAGTAATTGTCGTTCTACAGATCACATAAGCATAATATGGCTAATAATATGAGTTAGATTGATAATAATAAGAGTCATGAGTATAGTAATTGTCGTTCTACAGATCACATAAGCATAATATGGCTAATAATATGAGTTAGATTGATAATAATAAGAGTAATAAGTATAGAAATTGTAGTTCTATCGATCATATAAGCATAATATGGCTAATAATATGAGTTAGATTGATAATAATAAGAGCAATACGTATAGTAATTGTCGTTCTATCGATCATATAAGCATAATATGGCTAATAATATGAGTTAGATTAATAATAATAAGAGTAAAAAGTATAGTAATTGTCGTTCTATGGATCATATAAGCATAATATGGCTAATAATATGAGTTAGATTGATAATAATAAGAGTAATAAGTATAGTAATTGTCGTTCTATCGATCATATAGGTATAATATGGCTAATAATATGAGTTAGATTGATAATAATAAGAGTAAAAAGTATAGTAATTATCGTTCTACCGATCATATAAGCATAATATGGCTAATAATATCAGTCAGATTGATAATAGTAAGAGAAATAAGTATAGTAATTGTCGTTCTATCGATCATATAAGCATAATATGGCTAATAATATACGTTAGATTGATAATAATAAGAGTAATAAGTATAGAAATTGTAGTTCTATCGATCATATAAGCATAATATGGCTAATAGTATGAGTTAGATTGATAATAATAGGAGTAATAAGTATAGTAATTATCGTTCTACCGATCATATAAGCATAATATGACTAATGATATGAGTTAGATTGATAACAATAAGAGTAAAAAGTATAGTAATTGTCGTTCTATCGATCATATAGGTATAATATGGCTAATAATTTGAGTTAGATTGATAATAATAAGAGTAATGAGTATAGTAATTGTCGTTCTATCGATCACATAAGCATAATATGGCTAATAATATGAGTTAGATTGATAATAATAAGAGTAATAAGTATAGAAATTGTAGTTCTTTCGATCATATAAGCATAATATGGCTAATAATATGAGTTAGATTGATAATAATAGGAGTAATAACTGTAGTAATTATCGTTCTACCGATCATATAAGCATAATATGACTAATAATATGAGTTAGATTGATAATAATAAGAGTAAAAAGTATAGTAATTGTCGTTCTATCGTCATATAGGTATAATATGGCTAATAATATGAGTTAGATTGCATAATAATAAGAGTAAAAAGTATAGTAATTATCGTTCTACCGATCATATAAGCATAATATGGCTAATAATATCAGTCAGATTGATAATAGTAAGAGAAATAAGTATAGTAATTGTCGTTCTATCGATCATATAAGCATAATATGGCTAATAATATACGTTAGATTGATAATAATAAGAGTAATAAGTATAGAAATTGTAGTTCTATCGATCATATAAGCATAAGATGGCTAATAGTATGAGTTAGATTGATAATAATAGGAGTAATAAGTATAGTAATTATCGTTCTACCGATCATATAAGCATAATATGACTAATGATATGAGTTAGATTGATAACAATAAGAGTAAAAAGTATAGTAATTGTCGTTCTATCGATCATATAGGTATAATATGGCTAATAATTTGAGTTAGATTGATAATAATAAGAGTAATGAGTATAGTAATTGTCGTTCTATCGATCACATAAGCATAATATGGCTAATAATATGAGTTAGATTGATAATAATAAGAGTAATAAGTATAGAAATTGTAGTTCTTTCGATCATATAAGCATAATATGGCTAATAATATGAGTTAGATTGATAATAATAGGAGTAATAACTATAGTAATTATCGTTTTACCGATCATATAAGCATAATATGACTAATAATATGAGTTAGATTGATAATAATAAGAGTAAAAAGTATAGTAATTGTCGTTCTATCGATCATATAGGTATAATATGGCTAATAATATGAGTTAGATTGATAATAATAAGAGTAATGCGTATAGTAATTGTCGTTCTATCGATCATATAGGTATAATATGGCTAATAATATGAGTTAGATTGATAATAATAAGAGTACAAAGTATAGTAATTATCGTTCTACCGATCATATAAGCATAATATGGCTAATAATATCAGTCAGATTGATAATAGTAAGAGAAATAAATATAGTAATTGTCGTTCTATCGATCATATCTGCATAATATGGTTAATAATATGAGTTAGATTGATAATAATAAGAGTAAAAAGTATAGTAATTGTCGTTCTATCGATCATATAAGCATAATATGGCTAATAATATGGGTTGGATTGATAATAATAAGAGTAAAAAGTATAGTAATTGTCGTTCTATCGATCATATAGGTATAATATGGCTAATAATATGAGTTAGATTGATAATAATAAGAGTAAAGGTATAGTAATTATCGTTCTACAGATCACATAAGCATAATATGGCTAATAATATGAGTTAGATTGATAATAATAAGAGTAAAAAGTATAGTAATTGTCGTTCTATCGATCATATAGGTACAATATGGCTAATAATATGAGTTAAATTGATAATAATAAGAGTAATGAGTATAGTAATTGTCGTTCTATCGATCATGTAAGCATAGTATGTCTAATAATATGAGTTAGATTGATAATAATAAGAGTAATAAGTATAGTAATTGTCGTTCTACAGATCACATAAGCATAATATGGCTAATAATATGAGTTAGATTGATAATAATAAGAGTCATGAGTATAGTAATTGTCGTTCTACAGATCACATAAGCATAATATGGCTAATAATATGAGTTAGATTGATAATAATAAGAGCAATACGTATAGTAATTGTCGTTCTATCGATCACATAAGCATAATATGGCTAATAATATGAGTTAGATTGATAATAATAAGAGTAATAAGTATAGAAATTGTAGTTCCATCGATCATATAAGCATAATATGGCTAATAATATGAGTTAGATTGATAATAATAGGAGTAATAACTATAGTAATTATCGTTCTACCGATCATATAAGCATAATATGACTAATAATATGAGTTAGATTGATAATAATAAGAGTAATAAGTATAGTAATTGTAGTTCTATCGATCATATAAGCATAATATGGCGAATAATATGAGTTAGATTGATAATAATAAGAGCAATACGTATAGTAATTGTCGTTCTATCGATCATATAAGCATAATATGGCTAATAATATGAGTTAGATTAATAATAATAAGAGTAAAAAGTATAGTAATTGTCGTTCTATGGATCATATAAGCATAATATGGCTAATAATATGAGTTAGATTGATAATAATAAGAGTAATAAGTATAGTAATTGTCGTTCTATCGATCATATAGGTATAATATGGCTAATAATATGAGTTAGATTGATAATAATAAGAGTAAAAAGTATAGTAATTATCGTTCTACCGATCATATAAGCATAATATGGCTAATAATATCAGTCAGATTGATAATAGTAAGAGAAATAAGTATAGTAATTGTTCTATCGATCATATAAGCATAATATGGCTAATAATATACGTTAGATTGATAATAATAAGAGTAATAAGTATAGAAATTGTAGTTCTATCGATCATATAAGCATAATATGGCTAATAGTATGAGTTAGATTGATAATAATAGGAGTAATAAGTATAGTAATTATCGTTCTACCGATCATATAAGCATAATATGACTAATGATATGAGTTAGATTGATAACAATAAGAGTAAAAAGTATAGTAATTGTCGTTCTATCGATCATATAGGTATAATATGGCTAATAATTTGAGTTAGATTGATAATAATAAGAGTAATGAGTATAGTAATTGTCGTTCTATCGATCACATAAGCATAATATGGCTAATAATATGAGTTAGATTGATAATAATAAGAGTAATAAGTATAGAAATTGTAGTTCTTTCGATCATATAAGCATAATATGGCTAATAATATGAGTTAGATTGATAATAATAGGAGTAATAACTATAGTAATTATCGTTCTACCGATCATATAAGCATAATATGACTAATAATATGAGTTAGATTGATAATAATAAGAGTAAAAAGTATAGTAATTGTCGTTCTATCGATCATATAGGTATAATATGGCTAATAATATGAGTTAGATTGATAATAATAGGAGTAATAACTATAGTAATTATCGTTCTACCGATCATATAAGCATAATATGACTAATAATATGAGTTAGATTGATAATAATAAGAGTAATAAGTATAGTAATTGTCGTTCTATCGATCATATAGGTACAATATGGCTAATAATATGAGTTAAATTGATAATAATAAGAGTAATGAGTATAGTAATTGTCGTTCTATCGATCATATAAGCATAATATGGCTAATAATATGAGTTAGGTCGATAATAATAAGAGTAATAAGTATAGTAATTGTCGCTCTATCGATCATATTTGCATAATATAGTTAATAGTATGAGTTAGATTGATAACAGCGAGTGTAATGAGTATAGTAATTGTCGTTCTATCGACCATATAAGCATAATATGGCTAATAATATGAGTTAGATTAATAATAATAAGAGTAATAAGTAGAGTAATTGTCGTTCTACAGATCACATAAGCATAGTATGGCTAATAATATGAGTCAGATTGATAATAATAAGAGTAATAAGTATAGTAATTGTCGGTCTATCGATCACATAAGCATAATATGGCTAATAATAGGAGTCAGATTGATAATAATAAGAGTAATAAGTATAGTAATTGCCGTTCTACAGATCACATATGCATAATATGTCTAATAATATGAGTTAGATTGATAATAATAAGAGTAGTGGGCATAGTAATTGTCGTTCTATCGATCATATCTGCATAATATGGTTAATAATATGAGTTAGATTGATAATAATAAGAGTAAAAAGTATATTAATTGTCGTTCTATCGATCATATAAGCATAATATGGCTAATAATATGGGTTGGATTGATAATAATAAGACTAATAAGTATAGTAATGGTCGTTCTATCGATCATAAAAGCATAATATGGCTAATAAAATGAGTTAGATTGATAATATTGAGTGTAATAAGTATAGTAATTGTCGTTCTATCGATCATATAAGCATAATATGGCTAATAATATGAGTTAGATTGATAATAATAAGACTAATAAGTATAGTAATTGTCGTTCTATCGATCATATAAGCATAGTATGTCTAATAATATGAGTTAGATTGATAATAATAAGAGTAAAAAGTATAGTAATTATCGTTCTACCGATCATATAAGCATAATATGGCTAATAATATGAGTTAGGTTGATAATAATAAGAGTAAAAAGTATAGTAATTATCGTTCTACCGATCATATAAGCATAATATGGCTAATAATATGAGTTAGGTTGATAATAATAAGAGTAAAAAGTATAGTAATTGTCGTTCTATCGATCATATAGGTACAATATGGCTAATAATATGAGTTAAATTGATAATAATAAGAGTAATGAGTATAGTAATTGTCGTTGTATCGATCATACAAGCATAGTATGGCTAATAATATGTGGTAGATTGATAATAATAAGAGTAATAAGTATAGTAATTGTCGTTCTACAGATCACATAAGCATAATATGGCTAATAATATGAGTTAGATTGATAATAATAAGAGTAATGAGTATAGTAATTGTCGTTCTATCGATCATATAAGCATAATATGGCTAATAATATGAGTTAGGTCGATAATAGTAAGAGTAATAAGTATAGTAATTGTCGTTCTATCGATCATATTTGCATAATATAGTTAATAGTATGAGTTCGATTGATATCAGTGAGTGTAATAAGTATAGTAATTGTCGTTCTATCGACCATATAAGCATAATATGGCTAATAATATGAGTTAGATTGATAATAATAAGAGTAAAAAGTATAGTAATTATAGTTCTACCGATCATATAAGCATAATATGGCTAATAATATGAGTTAGATTGATAATAATAAGAGCAATACGTATAGTAATTGTCGTTCTATCGATCACATAAGCATAATATGGCTAATAATATGAGATAGATTGATAATAATAAGAGTAATAAGTATAGTAATTGTCGTTCTACAGATCACATAAGCATAATATGGCTAATAATATGAGTTAGATTGATAATAATAAGAGTCATGAGTATAGTAATTGTCGTTCTACAGATCACATAAGCATAATATGGCTAATAATATGAGTTAGATTGATAATAATAAGAGCAATACGTATAGTAATTGTCGTTCTATCGATCACATAAGCATAATATGGCTAATAATATGAGTTAGATTGATAATAATAAGAGTAATAAGTATAGAAATTGTAGTTCTATCGATCATATAAGCATAATATGGCTAATAATATGAGTTAGATTGATAATAATAAGAGCAATACGTATAGTAATTGTCGTTCTATCGATCATATAAGCATAATATGGCTAATAATATGAGTTAGATTAATAATAATAAGAGTAAAAAGTATAGTAATTGTCGTTCTATGGATCATATAAGCATAATATGGCTAATAATATGAGTTAGATTGATAATAATAAGAGTAATAAGTATAGAAATTGTAGTTCTATCGATCATATAAGCATAATATGGCTAATAGTATGAGTTAGATTGATAATAATAGGAGTAATAAGTATAGTAATTATCGTTCTACCGATCATATAAGCATAATATGACTAATGATATGAGTTAGATTGATAACAATAAGAGTAAAAAGTATAGTAATTGTCGTTCTATCGATCATATAGGTATAATATGGCTAATAATTTGAGTTAGATTGATAATAATAAGAGTAATGAGTATAGTAATTGTCGTTCTATCGATCACATAAGCATAATATGGCTAATAATATGAGTTAGATTGATAATAATAAGAGTAATAAGTATAGAAATTGTAGTTCTTTCGATCATATAAGCATAATATGGCTAATAATATGAGTTAGATTGATAATAATAGGAGTAATAACTATAGTAATTATCGTTCTACCGATCATATAAGCATAATATGACTAATAATATGAGTTAGATTGATAATAATAAGAGTAAAAAGTATAGTAATTGTCGTTCTATCGATCATATAGGTATAATATGGCTAATAATATGAGTTAGATTGATAATAATAAGAGTAATGCGTATAGTAATTGTCGTTCTATCGATCATATAGGTATAATATGGCTAATAATATGAGTTAGATTGATAATAATAAGAGTAAAAAGTATAGTAATTATCGTTCTACCGATCATATAAGCATAATATGGCTAATAATATCAGTCAGATTGATAATAGTAAGAGAAATAAGTATAGTAATTGTCGTTCTATCGATCATATCTGCATAATATGGTTAATAATGTGAGTTAGATTGATAATAATAAGAGTAAAAAGTATAGTAATTGTCGTTCTATCGATCATATAAGCATAATATGGCTAATAATATGGGTTGGATTGATAATAATAAGAGTAAAAAGTATAGTAATTGTCGTTCTATCGATCATATAGGTATAATATGGCTAATAATATGAGTTAGATTGATAATAATAAGAGTAAAGGTATAGTAATTATCGTTCTACAGATCACATAAGCATAATATGGCTAATAATATGAGTTAGATTGATAATAATAAGAGTAAAAAGTATAGTAATTGTCGTTCTATCGATCATATAGGTACAATATGGCTAATAATATGAGTTAAATTGATAATAATAAGAGTAATGAGTATAGTAATTGTCGTTCTATCGATCATGTAAGCATAGTATGTCTAATAATATGAGTTAGATTGATAATAATAAGAGTAATAAGTATAGTAATTGTCGTTCTACAGATCACATAAGCATAATATGGCTAATAATATGAGTTAGATTGATAATAATAAGAGTCATGAGTATAGTAATTGTCGTTCTACAGATCACATAAGCATAATATGGCTAATAATATGAGTTAGATTGATAATAATAAGAGCAATACGTATAGTAATTGTCGTTCTATCGATCACATAAGCATAATATGGCTAATAATATGAGTTAGATTGATAATAATAAGAGTAATAAGTATAGAAATTGTAGTTCCATCGATCATATAAGCATAATATGGCTAATAATATGAGTTAGATTGATAATAATAGGAGTAATAACTATAGTAATTATCGTTCTACCGATCATATAAGCATAATATGACTAATAATATGAGGTAGATTGATAATAATAAGAGTAATAAGTATAGTAATTGTAGTTCTATCGATCATATAAGCATAATATGGCGAATAATATGAGTTAGATTGATAATAATAAGAGCAATACGTATAGTAATTGTCGTTCTATCGATCATATAAGCATAATATGGCTAATAATATGAGTTAGATTAATAATAATAAGAGTAAAAAGTATAGTAATTGTCGTTCTATGGATCATATAAGCATAATATGGCTAATAATATGAGTTAGATTGATAATAATAAGAGTAATAAGTATAGTAATTGTCGTTCTATCGATCATATAGGTATAATATGGCTAATAATATGAGTTAGATTGATAATAATAAGAGTAAAAAGTATAGTAATTATCGTTCTACCGATCATATAAGCATAATATGGCTAATAATATCAGTCAGATTGATAATAGTAAGAGAAATAAGTATAGTAATTGTCGTTCTATCGATCATATAAGCATAATATGGCTAATAATATACGTTAGATTGATAATAATAAGAGTAATAAGTATAGAAATTGTAGTTCTATCGATCATATAAGCATAATATGGCTAATAGTATGAGTTAGATTGATAATAATAGGAGTAATAAGTATAGTAATTATCGTTCTACCGATCATATAAGCATAATATGACTAATGATATGAGTTAGATTGATAACAATAAGAGTAAAAAGTATAGTAATTGTCGTTCTATCGATCATATAGGTATAATATGGCTAATAATTTGAGTTAGATTGATAATAATAAGAGTAATGAGTATAGTAATTGTCGTTCTATCGATCACATAAGCATAATATGGCTAATAATATGAGTTAGATTGATAATAATAAGAGTAATAAGTATAGAAATTGTAGTTCTTTCGATCATATAAGCATAATATGGCTAATAATATGAGTTAGATTGATAATAATAGGAGTAATAACTGTAGTAATTATCGTTCTACCGATCATATAAGCATAATATGACTAATAATATGAGTTAGATTGATAATAATAAGAGTAAAAAGTATAGTAATTGTCGTTCTATCGGTCATATAGGTATAATATGGCTAATAATATGAGTTAGATTGATAATAATAAGAGTAAAAAGTATAGTAATTATCGTTCTACCGATCATATAAGCATAATATGGCTAATAATATCAGTCAGATTGATAATAGTAAGAGAAATAAGTATAGTAATTGTCGTTCTATCGATCATATAAGCATAATATGGCTAATAATATACGTTAGATTGATAATAATAAGAGTAATAAGTATAGAAATTGTAGTTCTATCGATCATATAAGCATAATATGGCTAATAGTATGAGTTAGATTGATAATAATAGGAGTAATAAGTATAGTAATTATCGTTCTACCGATCATATAAGCATAATATGACTAATGATATGAGTTAGATTGATAACAATAAGAGTAAAAAGTATAGTAATTGTCGTTCTATCGATCATATAGGTATAATATGGCTAATAATTTGAGTTAGATTGATAATAATAAGAGTAATGAGTATAGTAATTGTCGTTCTATCGATCACATAAGCATAATATGGCTAATAATATGAGTTAGATTGATAATAATAAGAGTAATAAGTATAGAAATTGTAGTTCTTTCGATCATATAAGCATAATATGGCTAATAATATGAGTTAGATTGATAATAATAGGAGTAATAACTATAGTAATTATCGTTTTACCGATCATATAAGCATAATATGACTAATAATATGAGTTAGATTGATAATAATAAGAGTAAAAAGTATAGTAATTGTCGTTCTATCGATCATATAGGTATAATATGGCTAATAATATGAGTTAGATTGATAATAATAAGAGTAATGCGTATAGTAATTGTCGTTCTATCGATCATATAGGTATAATATGGCTAATAATATGAGTTAGATTGATAATAATAAGAGTACAAAGTATAGTAATTATCGTTCTACCGATCATATAAGCATAATATGGCTAATAATATCAGTCAGATTGATAATAGTAAGAGAAATAAATATAGTAATTGTCGTTCTATCGATCATATCTGCATAATATGGTTAATAATATGAGTTAGATTGATAATAATAAGAGTAAAAAGTATAGTAATTGTCGTTCTATCGATCATATAAGCATAATATGGCTAATAATATGGGTTGGATTGATAATAATAAGAGTAAAAAGTATAGTAATTGTCGTTCTATCGATCATATAGGTATAATATGGCTAATAATATGAGTTAGATTGATAATAATAAGAGTAAAGGTATAGTAATTATCGTTCTACAGATCACATAAGCATAATATGGCTAATAATATGAGTTAGATTGATAATAATAAGAGTAAAAAGTATAGTAATTGTCGTTCTATCGATCATATAGGTACAATATGGCTAATAATATGAGTTAAATTGATAATAATAAGAGTAATGAGTATAGTAATTGTCGTTCTATCGATCATGTAAGCATAGTATGTCTAATAATATGAGTTAGATTGATAATAATAAGAGTAATAAGTATAGTAATTGTCGTTCTACAGATCACATAAGCATAATATGGCTAATAATATGAGTTAGATTGATAATAATAAGAGTCATGAGTATAGTAATTGTCGTTCTACAGATCACATAAGCATAATATGGCTAATAATATGAGTTAGATTGATAATAATAAGAGCAATACGTATAGTAATTGTCGTTCTATCGATCACATAAGCATAATATGGCTAATAATATGAGTTAGATTGATAATAATAAGAGTAATAAGTATAGAAATTGTAGTTCCATCGATCATATAAGCATAATATGGCTAATAATATGAGTTAGATTGATAATAATAGAGTAATAACTATAGTAATTATCGTTCTACCGATCATATAAGCATAATATGACTAATAATATGAGTTAGAATTGATAATAATAAGAGTAATAAGTATAGTAATTGTAGTTCTATCGATCATATAAGCATAATATGGCGAATAATATGAGTTAGATTGATAATAATAAGAGCAATACGTATAGTAATTGTCGTTCTATCGATCATATAAGCATAATATGGCTAATAATATGAGTTAGATTAATAATAATAAGAGTAAAAAGTATAGTAATTGTCGTTCTATGGATCATATAAGCATAATATGGCTAATAATATGAGTTAGATTGATAATAATAAGAGTAATAAGTATAGTAATTGTCGTTCTATCGATCATATAGGTATAATATGGCTAATAATATGAGTTAGATTGATAATAATAAGAGTAAAAAGTATAGTAATTATCGTTCTACCGATCATATAAGCATAATATGGCTAATAATATCAGTCAGATTGATAATAGTAAGAGAAATAAGTATAGTAATTGTTCTATCGATCATATAAGCATAATATGGCTAATAATATACGTTAGATTGATAATAATAAGAGTAATAAGTATAGAAATTGTAGTTCTATCGATCATATAAGCATAATATGGCTAATAGTATGAGTTAGATTGATAATAATAGGAGTAATAAGTATAGTAATTATCGTTCTACCGATCATATAAGCATAATATGACTAATGATATGAGTTAGATTGATAACAATAAGAGTAAAAAGTATAGTAATTGTCGTTCTATCGATCATATAGGTATAATATGGCTAATAATTTGAGTTAGATTGATAATAATAAGAGTAATGAGTATAGTAATTGTCGTTCTATCGATCACATAAGCATAATATGGCTAATAATATGAGTTAGATTGATAATAATAAGAGTAATAAGTATAGAAATTGTAGTTCTTTCGATCATATAAGCATAATATGGCTAATAATATGAGTTAGATTGATAATAATAGGAGTAATAACTATAGTAATTATCGTTCTACCGATCATATAAGCATAATATGACTAATAATATGAGTTAGATTGATAATAATAAGAGTAAAAAGTATAGTAATTGTCGTTCTATCGATCATATAGGTATAATATGGCTAATAATATGAGTTAGATTGATAATAATAGGAGTAATAACTATAGTAATTATCGTTCTACCGATCATATAAGCATAATATGACTAATAATATGAGTTAGATTGATAATAATAAGAGTAATAAGTATAGTAATTGTCGTTCTATCGATCATATAGGTACAATATGGCTAATAATATGAGTTAAATTGATAATAATAAGAGTAATGAGTATAGTAATTGTCGTTCTATCGATCATATAAGCATAATATGGCTAATAATATGAGTTAGGTCGATAATAATAAGAGTAATAAGTATAGTAATTGTCGCTCTATCGATCATATTTGCATAATATAGTTAATAGTATGAGTTAGATTGATAACAGCGAGTGTAATGAGTATAGTAATTGTCGTTCTATCGACCATATAAGCATAATATGGCTAATAATATGAGTTAGATTAATAATAATAAGAGTAATAAGTAGAGTAATTGTCGTTCTACAGATCACATAAGCATAGTATGGCTAATAATATGAGTCAGATTGATAATAATAAGAGTAATAAGTATAGTAATTGTCGGTCTATCGATCACATAAGCATAATATGGCTAATAATAGGAGTCAGATTGATAATAATAAGAGTAATAAGTATAGTAATTGCCGTTCTACAGATCACATATGCATAATATGTCTAATAATATGAGTTAGATTGATAATAATAAGAGTAGTGGGCATAGTAATTGTCGTTCTATCGATCATATCTGCATAATATGGTTAATAATATGAGTTAGATTGATAATAATAAGAGTAAAAAGTATATTAATTGTCGTTCTATCGATCATATAAGCATAATATGGCTAATAATATGGGTTGGATTGATAATAATAAGACTAATAAGTATAGTAATGGTCGTTCTATCGATCATAAAAGCATAATATGGCTAATAAAATGAGTTAGATTGATAATATTGAGTGTAATAAGTATAGTAATTGTCGTTCTATCGATCATATAAGCATAATATGGCTAATAATATGAGTTAGATTGATAATAATAAGACTAATAAGTATAGTAATTGTCGTTCTATCGATCATATAAGCATAGTATGTCTAATAATATGAGTTAGATTGATAATAATAAGAGTAAAAAGTATAGTAATTATCGTTCTACCGATCATATAAGCATAATATGGCTAATAATATGAGTTAGGTTGATAATAATAAGAGTAAAAAGTATAGTAATTATCGTTCTACCGATCATATAAGCATAATATGGCTAATAATATGAGTTAGGTTGATAATAATAAGAGTAAAAAGTATAGTAATTGTCGTTCTATCGATCATATAGGTACAATATGGCTAATAATATGAGTTAAATTGATAATAATAAGAGTAATGAGTATAGTAATTGTCGTTGTATCGATCATACAAGCATAGTATGGCTAATAATATGTGGTAGATTGATAATAATAAGAGTAATAAGTATAGTAATTGTCGTTCTACAGATCACATAAGCATAATATGGCTAATAATATGAGTTAGATTGATAATAATAAGAGTAACGAGTATAGTAATTGTCGTTCTATCGATCATATAAGCATAATATGGCTAATAATATGAGTTAGGTCGATAATAGTAAGAGTAATAAGTATAGTAATTGTCGTTCTATCGATCATATTTGCATAATATAGTTAATAGTATGAGTTCGATTGATATCAGTGAGTGTAATAAGTATAGTAATTGTCGTTCTATCGACCATATAAGCATAATATGGCTAATAATATGAGTTAGATTGATAATAATAAGAGTAAAAAGTATAGTAATTATAGTTCTACCGATCATATAAGCATAATATGGCTAATAATATGAGTTAGATTGATAATAATAAGAGCAATACGTATAGTAATTGTCGTTCTATCGATCACATAAGCATAATATGGCTAATAATATGAGATAGATTGATAATAATAAGAGTAATAAGTATAGTAATTGTCGTTCTACAGATCACATAAGCATAATATGGCTAATAATATGAGTTAGATTGATAATAATAAGAGTCATGAGTATAGTAATTGTCGTTCTACAGATCACATAAGCATAATATGGCTAATAATATGAGTTAGATTGATAATAATAAGAGCAATACGTATAGTAATTGTCGTTCTATCGATCACATAAGCATAATATGGCTAATAATATGAGTTAGATTGATAATAATAAGAGTAATAAGTATAGAAATTGTAGTTCTATCGATCATATAAGCATAATATGGCTAATAATATGAGTTAGATTGATAATAATAAGAGCAATACGTATAGTAATTGTCGTTCTATCGATCATATAAGCATAATATGGCTAATAATATGAGTTAGATTAATAATAATAAGAGTAAAAAGTATAGTAATTGTCGTTCTATGGATCATATAAGCATAATATGGCTAATAATATGAGTTAGATTGATAATAATAAGAGTAATAAGTATAGTAATTGTCGTTCTATCGATCATATAGGTATAATATGGCTAATAATATGAGTTAGATTGATAATGATAAGAGTAAAAAGTATAGTAATTATCGTTCTACCGATCATATAAGCATAATATGACTAATGATATGAGTTAGATTGATAACAATAAGAGTAAAAAGTATAGTAATTGTCGTTCTATCGATCATATAGGTATAATATGGCTAATAATGTGAGTTAGATTGATAATAATAAGAGTAATGAGTATAGTAATTGTCGTTCTATCGATCACATAAGCATAATATGGCTAATAATATACGTTAGATTGATAATAATAAGAGTAATAAGTATAGAAATTGTAGTTCTATCGATCATATAAGCATAATATGGCTAATAGTATGAGTTAGATTGATAATAATAGGAGTAATAAGTATAGTAATTATCGTTCTACCGATCATATAAGCATAATATGACTAATGATATGAGTTAGATTGATAACAATAAGAGTAAAAAGTATAGTAATTGTCGTTCTATCGATCATATAGGTATAATATGGCTAATAATTTGAGTTAGATTGATAATAATAAGAGTAATGAGTATAGTAATTGTCGTTCTATCGATCACATAAGCATAATATGGCTAATAATATGAGTTAGATTGATAATAATAAGAGTAATAAGTATAGAAATTGTAGTTCTTTCGATCATATAAGCATAATATGGCTAATAATATGAGTTAGATTGATAATAATAGGAGTAATAACTATAGTAATTATCGTTCTACCGATCATATAAGCATAATATGACTAATAATATGAGTTAGATTGATAATAATAAGAGTAAAAAGTATAGTAATTGTCGTTCTATCGATCATATAGGTATAATATGGCTAATAATATGAGTTAGATTGATAATAATAAGAGTAATGCGTATAGTAATTGTCGTTCTATCGATCATATAGGTATAATATGGCTAATAATATGAGTTAGATTGATAATAATAAGAGTAAAAAGTATAGTAATTATCGTTCTACCGATCATATAAGCATAATATGGCTAATAATATCAGTCAGATTGATAATAGTAAGAGAAATAAGTATAGTAATTGTCGTTCTATCGATCATATCTGCATAATATGGTTAATAATATGAGTTAGATTGATAATAATAAGAGTAAAAAGTATAGTAATTGTCGTTCTATCGATCATATAAGCATAATATGGCTAATAATATGGGTTGGATTGATAATAATAAGAGTAAAAAGTATAGTAATTGTCGTTCTATCGATCATATAGGTATAATATGGCTAATAATATGAGTTAGATTGATAATAATAAGAGTAAAGGTATAGTAATTATCGTTCTACAGATCACATAAGCATAATATGGCTAATAATATGAGTTAGATTGATAATAATAAGAGTAAAAAGTATAGTAATTGTCGTTCTATCGATCATATAGGTACAATATGGCTAATAATATGAGTTAAATTGATAATAATAAGAGTAATGAGTATAGTAATTGTCGTTCTATCGATCATGTAAGCATAGTATGTCTAATAATATGAGTTAGATTGATAATAATAAGAGTAATAAGTATAGTAATTGTCGTTCTACAGATCACATAAGCATAATATGGCTAATAATATGAGTTAGATTGATAATAATAAGAGTCATGAGTATAGTAATTGTCGTTCTACAGATCACATAAGCATAATATGGCTAATAATATGAGTTAGATTGATAATAATAAGAGCAATACGTATAGTAATTGTCGTTCTATCGATCACATAAGCATAATATGGCTAATAATATGAGTTAGATTGATAATAATAAGAGTAATAAGTATAGAAATTGTAGTTCCATCGATCATATAAGCATAATATGGCTAATAATATGAGTTAGATTGATAATAATAGGAGTAATAACTATAGTAATTATCGTTCTACCGATCATATAAGCATAATATGACTAATAATATGAGGTAGATTGATAATAATAAGAGTAATAAGTATAGTAATTGTAGTTCTATCGATCATATAAGCATAATATGGCGAATAATATGAGTTAGATTGATAATAATAAGAGCAATACGTATAGTAATTGTCGTTCTATCGATCATATAAGCATAATATGGCTAATAATATGAGTTAGATTAATAATAATAAGAGTAAAAAGTATAGTAATTGTCGTTCTATGGATCATATAAGCATAATATGGCTAATAATATGAGTTAGATTGATAATAATAAGAGTAATAAGTATAGTAATTGTCGTTCTATCGATCATATAGGTATAATATGGCTAATAATATGAGTTAGATTGATAATAATAAGAGTAAAAAGTATAGTAATTATCGTTCTACCGATCATATAAGCATAATATGGCTAATAATATCAGTCAGATTGATAATAGTAAGAGAAATAAGTATAGTAATTGTCGTTCTATCGATCATATAAGCATAATATGGCTAATAATATACGTTAGATTGATAATAATAAGAGTAATAAGTATAGAAATTGTAGTTCTATCGATCATATAAGCATAATATGGCTAATAGTATGAGTTAGATTGATAATAATAGGAGTAATAAGTATAGTAATTATCGTTCTACCGATCATATAAGCATAATATGACTAATGATATGAGTTAGATTGATAACAATAAGAGTAAAAAGTATAGTAATTGTCGTTCTATCGATCATATAGGTATAATATGGCTAATAATTTGAGTTAGATTGATAATAATAAGAGTAATGAGTATAGTAATTGTCGTTCTATCGATCACATAAGCATAATATGGCTAATAATATGAGTTAGATTGATAATAATAAGAGTAATAAGTATAGAAATTGTAGTTCTTTCGATCATATAAGCATAATATGGCTAATAATATGAGTTAGATTGATAATAATAGGAGTAATAACTATAGTAATTATCGTTCTACCGATCATATAAGCATAATATGACTAATAATATGAGTTAGATTGATAACAATAAGAGTAAAAAGTATAGTAATTGTCGTTCTATCGATCATATAGGTATAATATGGCTAATAATATGAGTTAGATTGATAATAATAAGAGTAAAAAGTATAGTAATTATCGTTCTACCGATCATATAAGCATAATATGGCTAATAATATCAGTCAGATTGATAATAGTAAGAGAAATAAGTATAGTAATTGTCGTTCTATCGATCATATAAGCATAATATGGCTAATAATATGAGTTCAATTGATAATAATAAGAGTAATGAGTATAGTAATTGTCGTTCTATCGATCATGTAAGCATAGTATGTCTAATAATATGAGTTAGATTGATAATAATAAGAGTAATAAGTATAGTAATTGTCGTTCTACAGATCACATAAGCATAATATGGCTAATAATATGAGTTAGATTGATAATAATAAGAGTCATGAGTATAGTAATTGTCGTTCTACAGATCACATAAGCATAATATGGCTAATAATATGAGTTAGATTGATAATAATAAGGGCAATACGTATAGTAATTGTCGTTCTATCGATCACATAAGCATAATATGGCTAATAATATGAGTTAGATTGATAATAATAAGAGTAATAAGTATAGAAATTGTGGTTCCATCGATCATATAAGCATAATATGGCTAATAATATGAGTTAGATTGATAATAATAGGAGTAATAACTATAGTAATTATCGTTCTACCGATCATATAAGCATAATATGACTAATAATATGAGTTAGATTGATAATAATAAGAGTAATAAGTATAGTAATTGTAGTTCTATCGATCATATAAGCATAATATGGCGAATAATATGAGTTAGATTGATAATAATAGCAGTAATAAGTATAGTAATTATCGTTCTACCGAGCATATAAGCATAATATGACTAATAATATGAGTTAGATTGATAATAATAAGAGTAAAAAGTATAGTAATTGTCGTTCTATCGATCACATAAGCATAATATGGCTAATAATATGAGTTAGATTGATAATAATAAGAGTAATAAGTATAGAAATTGTGGTTCCATCGATCATATAAGCATAATATGGCTAATAATATGAGTTAGATTGATAATAATAGGAGTAATAACTATAGTAATTATCGTTCTACCGATCATATAAGCATAATATGACTAATAATATGAGTTAGATTGATAATAATAAGAGTAATAAGTATAGTAATTGTCGTTCTATCGATCATATCTGCATAATATGGTTAATAATATGAGTTAGATTGATAATAATAAGAGTAAAAAGTATATTAATTGTCGTTCTATCGATCATATAAGCATAATATGGCTAATAATATGGGTTGGATTGATAATAATAAGACTAATAAGTATAGTAATTGTTGTTCTATCGATCATATCTGCATAATATGGTTAGTAATATGAGTTAGATTGATAATAATAAGAGTAATAAGTATAGTAATTGTAGTTCTATCGATCATATAAGCATAATATGGCGAATAATATGAGTTAGATTGATAATAATAGGAGTAATAAGTATAGTAATTATCGTTCTACCGAGCATATAAGCATAATATGACTAATAATATGAGTTAGATTGATAATAATAAGAGTAAAAAGTATAGTAATTGTCGTTCTATCGATCATATAGGTATAATATGGCTAATAATATGAGTTAAATTGATAATAATAAGAGTAATGAGTATAGTAATTGTCGTTCTATCGATCATATAAGCATAATATGGCTAATAATATCAGTCAGATTGATAATAGTAAGAGTAATAAGTATAGTAATTGTCGTTCTATCGATCATATCTGCATAATATGGTTAATAATATGAGTTAGATTGATAATAATAAGAGTAAAAAGTATATTAATTGTCGTTCTATCGATCATATAAGCATAATATGGCTAATAATATGGGTTGGATTGATAATAATAAGACTAATAAGTATAGTAATTGTTGTTCTATCGATCATATTAGCATAATATGGTTAATAATATGAGTTAGATTGATAATAATAAGAGTAATAAGTATAGTAATTGTCGTTCTATCGATCATATAAGTATAATATGGCTAATAATATGAGTTAGATTGATAATAATAAGACTAATAAGTATAGTAATTGTTGTTCTATCGATCATATAAGCATAGTATGTCTAATAATATGAGTTAGATTGATAATAATAAGAGTAATAAGTATAGTAATTGTCGTTCTACAGATCACATAAGCATAATATGGCTAAAAATATGAGTTAGATTGATAATAATAGGAGTAATGAGTATAGTAATTGTCGCTCTACAAATCACAGAAGCATAATATGGCTAATAATATGAGATTGATTGATAATAATAAGAGTAATGTGTATAGTAGTTGTTGTTCTATCGATCATATCTGCATAATATGGTTAATAATATGAGTTAGATTGATAATAATAAGAGTAATAAGTATAGTAATTGTAGTTCTATCGATCATATAAGCATAATATGGCGAATAATATGAGTTAGATTGATAATAATAGCAGTAATAAGTATAGTAATTATCGTTCTACCGAGCATATAAGCATAATATGACTAATAATATGAGTTAGATTGATAATAATAAGAGTAAAAAGTATAGTAATTGTCGTTCTATCGATCATATAGGTACAATATGGCTAATAATATGAGTTAAATTGATAATAATAAGAGTAATGAGTATAGTATTTGTCGTTCTATCGATCATATAAGCATTATATGGCTAATAATATCAGTCAGATTGATAATAGTAAGAGTAATAAGTATAGTAATTGTCGTTCTATCGATCATATCTGCATAATATGGTTAATAATATGAGTTAGATTGATAATAATAAGAGTAAAAAGTATATTAATTGTCGTTCTATCGATCATATAAGCATAATATGGCTAATAATATGAGATTGATTGATAATAATAAGAGTAATGTGTATAGTAGTTGTTGTTCTATCGATCATATCTGCATAATATGGTTAATAATATGAGTTAGATTGATAATAATAAGAGTAATAAGTATAGTAATTGTAGTTCTATCGATCATATAAGCATAATATGGCTAGTAATATGAGTTAGGTCGATAATAATAAGAGTAATAAGTATAGTAATTGTCGCTCTATCGATCATATTTGCATAACATAGTTAATAGTATGAGTTAGATTGATAACAGTGAGTGTAATGAGTATAGTAATTGTCGTTCTATCGACCATATAAGCATAATATGGCTAATAATATGAGTTAGATTAATAATAATAAGAGTAAAAAGTATTGTAATTGTCGTTCTATCGATCATATAAGCATAATATGGCTAATAATATGAGTTAGATTGATAATAGTAAGACTAATAAGTATAGTAATTGTCGTTCTATCGATCATACAAGCATAGTATGGCTCATAATATGTGTTAGATTGATAATAATAAGAGTAATAAGTATAGTAATTGTCGTTCTACAGATCACATAAGCATAGTATGGCTAATAATATGAGTTAGATTGATAATAATAAGAGTAATAAGTATAGTAATTGTCGTTCTATCGATCACAGAAGCATAATATGGCTAATAATGGGAGTTAGATTGATAATAATAAGAGTAGTGAGTATAGTAATTGTCGTTCTATCGATCATATAAGCATAATATGGCTAATAATATGAGTTAGATTGATAATAGTAAGAGTAATAAGTATAGTAATTGTCGTTCTATCGATCATATCTGCATAATATGGTTAATAATATGAGTTAGATTGATAATAATAAGAGTAAAAAGTATATTAATTGTCGTTCTATCGATCATATAAGCATAATATGGCCAATAATATGGGTGGGATTGATAATAATAAGACTAACAAGTATGGTTATTGTTGTTCTATCGATCATATAAGCATAATATGGTTAATAATATGAGTTAGATTGATAATAATAAGAGTAATAAGTATAGTAGTTGTCGTTCTATCGATCATATAAGCATAATATGGCTAATAATATGAGTTAGATTGATAATAATAAGACTAATAAGTATAGTAATTGTCGTTCTATGGATCATGTAAGCATAGTATGTCTAATAATATGAGTTAGATTGATAATAATAAGAGTAATAAGTATAGTAATTGTCGTTCTACAGATCACATAAGCATAATATGGCTAATAATATGAGTTAGATTGATAATAATAAGAGTAATGAGTATAGTAATTGTCGTTCTACAGATCACATAAGCATAATAAGACTAATAATATGAGTTAGATTGATAATAATAAGAGTAAAAAATATAGTAATTATCGTTCTACCGATCATATAAGCATAATATGGCTAATAATATGAGTTAGATTGATAATAATAAGAGTAAAGGTATAGTAATTATCGTTCTACAGATCACATAAGCATAATATAGCTAATAATATGAGTTAGATTGATAATAATAAGAGTAAAAAGTATAGTAATTGTCGTTCTATCGATCATATAAGCATAATATGGCTAATAATATGAGTTAGGTCGATAATAATAAGAGTAATAAGTATAGTAATTGTCGTTCTATCGATCATATTTGCATAATATAGTTAATAGTATGAGTTCGATTGATATCAGTGAGAGTAATAAATATAGTAATTGTCGTTCTATCGACCATATAAGCATAATATGGCTAATAATATGAGTTAGATTGATAATAATAAGAGTAAAAAGTATAGTAATTATAGTTCTACCGATCATATAAGCATAATATGGCTAATAATATGAGTTAGATTGATAATAATAAGAGCAATACGTATAGTAATTGTCGTTC
>NW_027474909.1:0-23149 GCF_050947335.1 Megachile rotundata | reverse complement strand
CGATCATATAAGCATAATATGGGTAATAATATGAGTTAGATTGATAATAATAAGAGCAATAAGTATAGTAATTGTCGTTCTATCGATCATATAATCATAATATGGCTAATAATATGAGTTAGATTGATAATAATAAGAGTAATAAGTATAGTAATTGTCGTTCTATCGATCATATAAGCATAATATGGCTAATAATATGAGTTAGATTGATAGTAATAAGAGTAAAAAGTATAGTAATTGTCGTTCTATCGATCATATCTCCTTAATATGGTTAATAATATGAGTTGGATTGATAACAGTGAGTGTAATAAGTATAGTAATTGTCGTTCTATCGATCATATGAGCATAATATGGCTAATAATATGAGTTAGATTGATAACTGTGAGTGTAATAAGTATAGCAATTGTCGTTCTATTGATCATGTAAGCATAATGTGGCTAATAATATGAGTTAGATTGATAATAATAAGAGTACCGAGTATAGTAATTGCCGTTCTATCGATCATATAAGCATAATATGGCTAATAATATGAGTTAGATTGATAGTAATAAGAGTAAAAAGTATAGTAATTGTCGTTCTATCGATCATATTTGCGTAATATGGTTAATAATATGAGTTAGATTGATAACAGTGAGTGTAATAAGTATAGTGATTGTCGTTCTGTCGATCACATAAGCACAATATGGCTAATAATATGAGTTAGATTGATAATAATAGGAGTAATAGGTATAGTAATTGTCATTCTATCGGTCATATTTGCATAACATGGTTAATAATATGAGTTAGGTTGATAAAAATAAGAATAACAAGTATAGTAATTGTCGTCCTATCGATCATATAAGCATAATATGGCTAATAATATGAGTTAGATTGATAATAATAAGAGTAATAAGTATAGTAATTGTCGTTCTATCGATCATATAAGTATAATATGGGTAATAATATGAGTTAGATTGATAATAATAAGAGTAATAAGTACAGTAATTGTCGTTCTGTCGATCATTTAAGCATAATATGGCTAACAATATGAGTTAGATTGATAATAATAAGAGTAATAAGTATAGTAATTGTCGTTCTATCGATCATATAAGCATAATATGGCTAATAATATGAGTTAGATTGATAATAATAAGAGCAATAAGTATAGTAATTGTCGTTCTATCGATCATATCTGCTTAATATGGTTAATAATATGAGTTGGATTGATAACAGTGAGTGTAATAAGTATAGTAATTGTCGTTCTATCGATCATATGAGCATAATATGGCTAATAATATGAGTTAGATTGATAACTGTGAGTGTAATAAGTATAGCAATTGTCGTTCTATTGATCATGTAAGCATAATGTGGCTAATAATATGAGTCAGATTGATAATAATAAGAGTACTGAGTATAGTAATTGTCGTTCTATCGATCATATAAGCATAATATGGCTAATAATATGAGTTAGATTGATAATGATAAGAGTAATAAGTACAGTAATTGTCGTTCTATCGATCATATAAGCATAATATGGCTAATAATATGAGTTAGAGTGATAATAATAAAAGTAGTGAGTATAGTAATTGTCGTTCTATCGATCATTTAAGCATAATATAGCTAATAATATAAGTTAGGTTGATAAAAGTAAGAATAATAAGTAGAGTAATTGTCGTTCTATCGATCATATAAGCATAATATGGCTAATAATATGAGTTATATTGATAATGATACGAGTAATGAGTATAGTAATTATCGTTCTACCGATCATATAAGCATAAAATGGCTAATAATATGAGTTAGATTGATAATAATAAGAGTAAAAAGTATAGTAATTGACGTTCTATCGATCATATAAGCATAATATGGGTAATAATATGAGTTAGATTGATAATAATAAGAGTAATAAGTATAGTAATTATCGTTCTACCGATCATATAAGCATAAAATGGCTAATAATATGAGTTAGATTGATAATAATAAGAGTAAAAAGTATAGTAATTGACGTTCTATCGATCATATAAGCATAATATGGGTAATAATATGAGTTAGATTGATAATAATAAGAGTACTGAGTATAGTAATTGTCGTTCTATCGATCATATAAGCATAATATGGCTAATAATATGAGTTAGATTGATAGTAATAAGAGTAAAAAGTATAGTAATTGTCGTTCTATCGATCATATTTGCGTAATATGGTTAATAATATGAGTTAGATTGATAACAGTGAGTGTAATAAGTATAGTGATTGTCGTTCTGTCGATCACATAAGCACAATATGGCTAATAATATGAGTTAGATTGATAATAATAGGAGTAATAGGTATAGTAATTGTCATTCTATCGGTCATATTTGCATAACATGGTTAATAATATGAGTTAGGTTGATAAAAATAAGAATAACAAGTACAGTAATTGTCGTTCTATCGATCATATGAGTATAATATGGCTAATAATATTAGTTAGATTGATAACTGTGAGTGTAATAAGTATAGCAATTGTCGTTCTATTGATCATGTGAGCATAATGTGGCTAATAATATGAGTTAGATTGATAATAATAAGAGTACTGAGTATAGTAATTGTCGTTCTATCGATCATATAAGCATAATATGGCTAATAATATTATTTAGATTGATAATAGTGAGTGTAATAAGTATAGTAATTGTCGTTCTATCGATCATATAAGTTCAATATGGCTAATAATATGAGTTAGATTGATAATAATAAGAGTAATAAGTATAGTAATTGTCGTCCTATCGATCATATTAGCATAATATGGTTAATAATATGAGTAAGATTCATAACAGTGAGTGTAATAAGTATAGTGATTGTCGTTCCGTCGATCACATAAGCACAATATGGCTAATAATATGAGTTAGATTGATAATAATAGGAGTAATAGGTATAGTAATTGTCATTCTATCGGTCATATTTGCATAACATGGTTAATAATATGAGTTAGGTTGATAAAAATAAGAATAACAAGTATAGTAATTGTCGTCCTATCGATCATATAAGCATAATATGGCTAACAATATGAGTTAGATTGATAATAATAAGAGCAATAAGTATAGTAATTGTCGTTCTATCGATCATATCTGCTTAATATGGTTAATAATATGAGTTGGATTGATAACAGTGAGTGTAATAAGTATAGTAATTGTCGTTCTATCGATCATATGAGCATAATATGGCTAATAATATGAGTTAGATTGATAACTGTGAGTGTAATAAGTATAGCAATTGTCGTTCTATTGATCATGTAAGCATAATGTGGCCAATAATATGAGTTAGATTGATAATAATAAGAGTACTGAGTATAGTAATTGTCGTTCTATCGATCATATAAGCATAATATGGCTAATAATATGAGTTAGATTGATAATGATAAGAGTAATAAGTACAGTAATTGTCGTTCTATCGATCATATAAGCATAATATGGCTAATAATATGAGTTATATTGATAATGATACGAGTAATGAGTATAGTAATTATCGTTCTACCGATCATATAAGCATAAAATGGCTAATAATATGAGTTAGATTGATAATAATAAGAGTAAAAAGTATAGTAATTGACGTTCTATCGATCATATAAGCATAATATGGGTAATAATATGAGTTAGATTGATAATAATAAGAGTAATAAGTACAGTAATTGTCGTTCTGTCGATCACTTAAGCATAATATGGCTAACAATATGAGTTAGATTGATAATAATAAGAGTAATAAGTATAGTAATTGTCGTTCTATCGATCATATAAGCATAATATGGGTAATAATATGAGTTAGATTGATAATAATAAGAGTAAAAAGTATAGTAATTGACGTTCTATCGATCATATAAGCATAATATGGGTAATAATATGAGTTAGATTGATAATAATAAGAGTAATAAGTACAGTAATTGTCGTTCTGTCGATCATTTAAGCATAATATGGCTAACAATATGAGTTAGATTGATAATAATAAGAGTAATAAGTATAGTAATTGTCGTTCTATCGATCATATAAGCATAATATGGGTAATAATATGAGTTAGATTGATAATAATAGGAGTAATAGGTATAGTAATTGTCATTCTATCGGTCATATTTGCATAACATGGTTAATAATATGAGTTAGGTTGATAAAAATAAGAATAACAAGTATAGTAATTGTCGTCCTATCGATCATATAAGCATAATATGGCTAATAATATGAGTTAGATTGATAATAATAAGAGTAATAAGTATAGTAATTGTCGTTCTATCGATCATATAAGTATAATATGGGTAATAATATGAGTTAGATTGATAATAATAAGAGTAATAAGTACAGTAATTGTCGTTCTGTCGATCATTTAAGCATAATATGGCTAACAATATGAGTTAGATTGATAATAATAAGAGTAATAAGTATAGTAATTGTCGTTCTATCGATCATATAAGCATAATATGGCTAATAATATGAGTTAGATTGATAATAATAAGAGCAATAAGTATAGTAATTGTCGTTCTATCGATCATATCTGCTTAATATGGTTAATAATATGAGTTGGATTGATAACAGTGAGTGTAATAAGTATAGTAATTGTCGTTCTATCGATCATATGAGCATAATATGGCTAATAATATGAGTTAGATTGATAACTGTGAGTGTAATAAGTATAGCAATTGTCGTTCTATTGATCATGTAAGCATAATGTGGCTAATAATATGAGTCAGATTGATAATAATAAGAGTACTGAGTATAGTAATTGTCGTTCTATCGATCATATAAGCATAATATGGCTAATAATATAAGTTAGATTGATAATGATAAGAGTAATAAGTACAGTAATTGTCGTTCTATCGATCATATAAGCATAATATGGCTAATAATATGAGTTAGAGTGATAATAATAAAAGTAGTGAGTATAGTAATTGTCGTTCTATCGATCATTTAAGCATAATATAGCTAATAATATAAGTTAGGTTGATAATAGTAAGAATAATAAGTAGAGTAATTGTCGTTCTATCGATCATATAAGCATAATATGGCTAATAATATGAGTTATATTGATAATGATACGAGTAATGAGTATAGTAATTATCGTTCTACCGATCATATAAGCATAAAATGGCTAATAATATGAGTTAGATTGATAATAATAAGAGTAAAAAGTATAGTAATTGACGTTCTATCGATCATATAAGCATAATATGGGTAATAATATGAGTTAGATTGATAATAATAAGAGTAATAAGTATAGTAATTGTCGTCCTATCGATCATATTAGCATAATATGGTTAATAATATGAGTTAGATTGATAACAGTGAGTGTAATAAGTATAGTGATTGTCGTTACGTCGATCACATAAGCACAATATGGCTAATAATATGAGTTAGATTGATAATAATAAGAGTAATAAGTACAATAATTGTCGTTCTATCGATCATATAAGCATAATATGGCTAATAATATGAGTTAGATTGATAATAATAAGAGTAATAAGTATAGTAATTGTCGTCCTATCGATCATATAAGCATAATATGGCTAATAATATGAGTTAGATTGATAATAATAAGAGTAATAAGTAGAGTAATTTTCGTTCTACCGATCATATAAGCATAATATGGCTAATAATATGAGTTAGATTGATAATGATAGGAGTAATATGTATAGTAATTGTCGTTCTATCGATTATATCTGCATAATGTGGTAAATAATATGAGTTAGATTGATAATAGTGAGTGTAATATGTATAGTAATTGTCGTTCTGTCGATCATATAAGCATAATATGGCTAATAATGTGAGTTATATTGATAATGATACGAGTAATGAGTATAGTAATTATCGTTCTACCGGTCATATAAGCATAAAATGGCTAATAATATGAGTTAGATTGATAATAATAAGAGTAAAAAGTATAGTAATTGACGTTCTATCGATCATATAAGTATAATATGGGTAATAATATGAGTTAGATTGATAACAATAAGAGTAATAAGTACAGTAATTGTCGTTCTGTCGATCATTTAAGCATAATATGGCTAACAATATGAGTTAGATTGATAATAATAAGAGTAATAAGTATAGTAATTGTCGTTCTATCGATCATATGAGCATAATATGGCTAATAATATGAGTTAGATTGATAACTGTGAGTGTAATAAGTATAGCAATTGTCGTTCTATTGATCATGTAAGCATAATGTGGCCAATAATATGAGTTAGATTGATAATAATAAGAGTACTGAGTATAGTAATTGTCGTTCTATCGATCATATAAGCATAATATGGCTAATAATATGAGTTAGATTGATAATGATAAGAGTAATAAGTACAGTAATTGTCGTTCTATCGATCATATAAGCATAATATGGCTAATAATATGAGTTATATTGATAATGATACGAGTAATGAGTATAGTAATTATCGTTCTACCGATCATATAAGCATAAAATGGCTAATAATATGAGTTAGATTGATAATAATAAGAGTAAAAAGTATAGTAATTGACGTTCTATCGATCATATAAGCATAATATGGGTAATAATATGAGTTAGATTGATAATAATAAGAGTAATAAGTACAGTAATTGTCGTTCTGTCGATCACTTAAGCATAATATGGCTAACAATATGAGTTAGATTGATAATAATAAGAGTAATAAGTATAGTAATTGTCGTTCTATCGATCATATAAGCATAATATGGGTAATAATATGAGTTAGATTGATAATAATAAGAGTAAAAAGTATAGTAATTGACGTTCTATCGATCATATAAGCATAATATGGGTAATAATATGAGTTAGATTGATAATAATAAGAGTAATAAGTACAGTAATTGTCGTTCTGTCGATCATTTAAGCATAATATGGCTAACAATATGAGTTAGATTGATAATAATAAGAGTAATAAGTATAGTAATTGTCGTTCTATCGATCATATAAGCATAATATGGGTAATAATATGAGTTAGATTGATAATAATAGGAGTAATAGGTATAGTAATTGTCATTCTATCGGTCATATTTGCATAACATGGTTAATAATATGAGTTAGGTTGATAAAAATAAGAATAACAAGTATAGTAATTGTCGTCCTATCGATCATATAAGCATAATATGGCTAATAATATGAGTTAGATTGATAATAATAAGAGTAATAAGTATAGTAATTGTCGTTCTATCGATCATATAAGTATAATATGGGTAATAATATGAGTTAGATTGATAATAATAAGAGTAATAAGTACAGTAATTGTCGTTCTGTCGATCATTTAAGCATAATATGGCTAACAATATGAGTTAGATTGATAATAATAAGAGTAATAAGTATAGTAATTGTCGTTCTATCGATCATATAAGCATAATATGGCTAATAATATGAGTTAGATTGATAATAATAAGAGTAATAAGTACAGTAATTGTCGTTCTGTCGATCATTTAAGCATAATATGGCTAACAATATGAGTTAGATTGATAATAATAAGAGTAATAAGTATAGTAATTGTCGTTCTATCGATCATATGAGCATAATATGGCTAATAATATGAGTTAGATTGATAACTGTGAGTGTAATAAGTATAGCAATTGTCGTTCTATTGATCATGTAAGCATAATGTGGCCAATAATATGAGTTAGATTGATAATAATAAGAGTACTGAGTATAGTAATTGTCGTTCTATCGATCATATAAGCATAATATGGCTAATAATATGAGTTAGATTGATAATGATAAGAGTAATAAGTACAGTAATTGTCGTTCTATCGATCATATAAGCATAATATGGCTAATAATATGAGTTATATTGATAATGATACGAGTAATGAGTATAGTAATTATCGTTCTACCGATCATATAAGCATAAAATGGCTAATAATATGAGTTAGATTGATAATAATAAGAGTAAAAAGTATAGTAATTGACGTTCTATCGATCATATAAGCATAATATGGGTAATAATATGAGTTAGATTGATAATAATAAGAGTAATAAGTACAGTAATTGTCGTTCTGTCGATCACTTAAGCATAATATGGCTAACAATATGAGTTAGATTGATAATAATAAGAGTAATAAGTATAGTAATTGTCGTTCTATCGATCATATAAGCATAATATGGGTAATAATATGAGTTAGATTGATAATAATAAGAGTAAAAAGTATAGTAATTGACGTTCTATCGATCATATAAGCATAATATGGGTAATAATATGAGTTAGATTGATAATAATAAGAGTAATAAGTACAGTAATTGTCGTTCTGTCGATCATTTAAGCATAATATGGCTAACAATATGAGTTAGATTGATAATAATAAGAGTAATAAGTATAGTAATTGTCGTTCTATCGATCATATAAGCATAATATGGGTAATAATATGAGTTAGATTGATAATAATAGGAGTAATAGGTATAGTAATTGTCATTCTATCGGTCATATTTGCATAACATGGTTAATAATATGAGTTAGGTTGATAAAAATAAGAATAACAAGTATAGTAATTGTCGTCCTATCGATCATATAAGCATAATATGGCTAATAATATGAGTTAGATTGATAATAATAAGAGTAATAAGTATAGTAATTGTCGTTCTATCGATCATATAAGTATAATATGGGTAATAATATGAGTTAGATTGATAATAATAAGAGTAATAAGTACAGTAATTGTCGTTCTGTCGATCATTTAAGCATAATATGGCTAACAATATGAGTTAGATTGATAATAATAAGAGTAATAAGTATAGTAATTGTCGTTCTATCGATCATATAAGCATAATATGGCTAATAATATGAGTTAGATTGATAATAATAAGAGCAATAAGTATAGTAATTGTCGTTCTATCGATCATATCTGCTTAATATGGTTAATAATATGAGTTGGATTGATAACAGTGAGTGTAATAAGTATAGTAATTGTCGTTCTATCGATCATATGAGCATAATATGGCTAATAATATGAGTTAGATTGATAACTGTGAGTGTAATAAGTATAGCAATTGTCGTTCTATTGATCATGTAAGCATAATGTGGCTAATAATATGAGTCAGATTGATAATAATAAGAGTACTGAGTATAGTAATTGTCGTTCTATCGATCATATAAGCATAATATGGCTAATAATATGAGTTAGATTGATAATGATAAGAGTAATAAGTACAGTAATTGTCGTTCTATCGATCATATAAGCATAATATGGCTAACAATATGAGTTAGAGTGATAATAATAAAAGTAGTGAGTATAGTAATTGTCGTTCTATCGATCATTTAAGCATAATATAGCTAATAATATAAGTTAGGTTGATAATAGTAAGAATAATAAGTAGAGTAATTGTCGTTCTATCGATCATATAAGCATAATATGGCTAATAATATGAGTTATATTGATAATGATACGAGTAATGAGTATAGTAATTATCGTTCTACCGATCATATAAGCATAAAATGGCTAATAATATGAGTTAGATTCATAATAATAAGAGTAAAAAGTATAGTAATTGACGTTCTATCGATCATATAAGCATAATATGGGTAATAATATGAGTTAGATTGATAATAATAAGAGTAATAAGTATAGTAATTGTCGTCCTATCGATCATATTAGCATAATATGGTTAATAATATGAGTTAGATTGATAACAGTGAGTGTAATAAGTATAGTGATTGTCGTTACGTCGATCACATAAGCACAATATGGCTAATAATATGAGTTAGATTGATAATAATAAGAGTAATAAGTACAATAATTGTCGTTCTATCGATCATATAAGCATAATATGGCTAATAATATGAGTTAGATTGATAATAATAAGAGTAATAAGTATAGTAATTGTCGTCCTATCGATCATATAAGCATAATATGGCTAATAATATGAGTTAGATTGATAATAATAAGAGTAATAAGTAGAGTAATTTTCGTTCTACCGATCATATAAGCATAATATGGCTAATAATATGAGTTAGATTGATAATGATAGGAGTAATATGTATAGTAATTGTCGTTCTATCGATTATATCTGCATAATGTGGTAAATAATATGAGTTAGATTGATAATAGTGAGTGTAATATGTATAGTAATTGTCGTTCTGTCGATCATATAAGCATAATATGGCTAATAATGTGAGTTTTATTGATAATGATACGAGTAATGAGTATAGTAATTATCGTTCTACCGGTCATATAAGCATAAAATGGCTAATAATATGAGTTAGATTGATAATAATAAGAGTAAAAAGTATAGTAATTGACGTTCTATCGATCATATAAGTATAATATGGGTAATAATATGAGTTAGATTGATAACAATAAGAGTAATAAGTACAGTAATTGTCGTTCTGTCGATCATTTAAGCATAATATGGCTAACAATATGAGTTAGATTGATAATAATAAGAGTAATAAGTATAGTAATTGTCGTTCTATCGATCATATAAGCATAATATGGCTAATAATATGAGTTAGATTGATAATAATAAGAGCAATAAGTATAGTAATTGTCGTTCTATCGATCATATCTGCTTAATATGGTTAATAATATGAGTTGGATTGATAACAGTGAGTGTAATAAGTATAGTAATTGTCGTTCTATCGATCATATGAGCATGATATGGCTAATAATATGAGTTAGATTGATAACTGTGAGTGTAATAAGTATAGCAATTGTCGTTCTATTGATCATGTAAGCAGAATGTGGCTAATAATATGAGTTAGATTGATAATAATAAGAGTACTGAGTATAGTAATTGTCGTTCTATCGATCATATAAGCATAATATGGCTAATAATATGAGTTAGATTGATAATGGTAAGAGTAATAAGTACAGTAATTGTCGTTCTATCGATCATATAAGCATAATATGGCTAATAATATGAGTTAGAGTGATAATAATAAAAGTAGTGAGTATAGTAATTGTCGTTCTATCGATCATTTAAGCATAATATAGCTAATAATATAAGTTAGGTTGATAAAAGTAAGAATAATAAGTAGAGTAATTGTCGTTCTATCGATCATATAAGCATAATATGGCTAATAATATGAGTTATATTGATAACGATACGAGTAATGAGTATAGTAATTATCGTTCTACCGATCATATAAGCATAAAATGGCTAATAATATGAGTTAGATTGATAATAATAAGAGTAAAAAGTATAGTAATTGACGTTCTATCGATCATATAAGCATAATATGGGTAATAATATGAGTTAGATTGATAATAATAAGAGTAATAAGTACAGTAATTGTCGTTCTGTCGATCATTTAAGCATAATATGGCTAACAATATGAGTTAGATTGATAATAATAAGAGTAATAAGTATAGTAATTGTCGTTCTATCGATCATATAAGCATAAAATGGCTAATAATATGAGTTAGATTGATAATAATAAGAGTAAAAAGTATAGTAATTGACGTTCTATCGATCATATAAGCATAATATGGGTAATAATATGAGTTAGATTGATAATAATAAGAGTAATAAGTACAGTAATTGTCGTTCTATCGATCATATCTGCTTAATATGGTTAATAATATGAGTTGGATTGATAACAGTGAGTGTAATAAGTATAGTAATTGTCGTTCTATCGATCATATGAGCATAATATGGCTAATAATATGAGTTAGATTGATAACTGTGAGTGTAATAAGTATAGCAATTGTCGTTCTATTGATCATGTAAGCATAATGTGGCTAATAATATGAGTTAGATTGATATTAATAAGAGCAATAAGTATAGTAATTGTCGTTCTATCGATCATATCTGCTTAATATGGTTAATAATATGAGTTGGATTGATAACAGTGAGTGTAATAAGTATAGTAATTGTCGTTCTATCGATCATATGAGCATAATATGGCTAATAATATGAGTTAGATTGATAACTGTGAGTGTAATAAGTATAGCAATTGTCGTTCTATTGATCATGTAAGCATAATGTGGCTAATAATATAAGTTAGATTGATAATAATAAGCGTACTGAGTATAGTAATTGTCGTTCTATCGATCATATAAGCATAATATGGCTAATAATATTATTTAGATTGATAATAGTGAGTGTAATAAGTATAGTAATTGTCGTTCTATCGATCATATAAGTTCAATATGGCTAATAATATGAATTAGATTGATAATAATAAGAGTAATGAGTATAGTAATTGTCGTCCTATCGATCACATCTGCATAATATGGTTAATAATATGAGTTGGATTGATAATAGTGAGTGTAATAAGTATAGTAATCGTCGTTCTTTCGATCATATAAGCATAATATGGCTATTAATATGAGTTAGATTGATAATAATAAGAGTAATAGGTATAGTAATTGTCGTCCTATCGATCATATAAGCATAATATGGCTAATAATATGAGTTAGATTGATAATAATAAGAGCAGTAAGTATTGTAATTGTCGTTCTACCGATCATATTTGCATAATATGGTTAATAATATGAGTTAGATTGATAACAGTGAGTGTAATAAGTATAGTAATTTTCGTTCTACCGATCATATAAGCATAATATGGCTAATAATATGAGTTAGATTGATAATGATAAGAGTAATAAGTAGAGTAATTGTCGTTCTATCGATCATATAAGCATAATATGGCTAATAATATGAGTTAGATTGATAATAATAAGAGTAATAAGTATAGTAATTGTCGTCCTATCGATCATATTAGCATAATATGGTTAATAATATGAGTTAGATTGATAACAGTGAGTGTAATAAGTATAGTGATTGTCGTTCCGTCGATCACATAAGCACAATATGGCTAATAATATGAGTTAGATTGATAATAATAAGAGTAATAAGTATAGTAATTGTCGTTCTATCGATCATATAAGCATAATATGGCTAATAATAAGAGTTAGATTGATAATGATAAGAGTAATAAGTACAGTAATTTTGGTTCTATCGATCATATAAGCATAATATGGCTAATAATATGAGTTAGATTGATAATAATAGGAGTAATATGTATAGTAATTGTCGTTCTATCGATGATATCTGCATGATGTGGTAAATAATATGAGTTAGATTGATAATAGTGAGTGTAATAAGTATAGTCATTGTCGTTCTGTCGATCATATAAGCATAATATGGCTAATAATGTGAGTTAGATTGATAATAATAAGAGTAATAAGTATAGTAATTGTCGTCCTATCGATCATATAAGCATAATATGGCTAATAATATGAGTTAGATTGATAATAATAAGAGTAATAAGTATAGTAATTGTCGTCCTATCGATCATATAAGCATAATATGGCTAATAATATGAGTTAGATTGATAATAATAAGAGTAATAAGTAGAGTAATTTTCGTTCTACCGATCATATAAGCATAATATGGCTAATAATATGAGTTAGATTGATAATGATAGGAGTAATATGTATAGTAATTGTCGTTCTATCGATTATATCTGCATAATGTGGTAAATAATATGAGTTAGATTGATAATAGTGAGTGTAATATGTATAGTAATTGTCGTTCTGTCGATCATATAAGCATAATATGGCTAATAATGTGAGTTATATTGATAATGATACGAGTAATGAGTATAGTAATTATCGTTCTACCGGTCATATAAGCATAAAATGGCTAATAATATGAGTTAGATTGATAATAATAAGAGTAAAAAGTATAGTAATTGACGTTCTATCGATCATATAAGTATAATATGGGTAATAATATGAGTTAGATTGATAATAATAAGAGTAATAAGTACAGTAATTGTCGTTCTGTCGATCATTTAAGCATAATATGGCTAACAATATGAGTTAGATTGATAATAATAAGAGTAATAAGTATAGTAATTGTCGTTCTATCGATCATATAAGCATAATATGGCTAATAATATGAGTTAGGTTGATAATAATAAGAGCAATAAGTATAGTAATTGTCGTTCTATCGATCATATCTGCTTAATATGGTTAATAATATGAGTTGGATTGATAACAGTGAGTGTAATAAGTATAGTAATTGTCGTTCTATCGATCATATGAGCATAATATGGCTAATAATATGAGTTAGATTGATAACTGTGAGTGTAATAAGTATAGCAATTGTCGTTCTATTGATCATGTAAGCAGAATGTGGCTAATAATATGAGTTAGATTGATAATAATAAGAGCAATAAGTATAGTAATTGTCGTTCTATCGATCATATCTGCTTAATATGGTTAATAATATGAGTTGGATTGATAACAGTGTGTGTAATAAGTATAGTAATTGTCGTTCTATCGATCAAATGAGCATAATATGACTAATAATATGAGTTAGATTGATAACTGTGAGTGTAATAAGTATAGCAATTGTCGTTCTATTGATCATGTAAGCATAATGTGGCTAATAATATGAGTTAGATTGATAATAATAAGAGTACTGAGTATAGTAATTGTCGTTCTATCGATCATATAAGCATAATATGGCTAATAATATTATTTAGATTGATAATAGTGACTGTAATAAGTATAGTAATTGTCGTTCTATCGATCATATAAGCATAAAATGGCTAATAATATGAGTTAGATTAATAATAATAAGAGTAAAAAGTATAGTAATTGACGTTCTATCGATCATATAAATATAATATGGGTAATAATATGAGTTAGATTGATAATACTAAGAGTAATAAGTACAGAAATTGTCGTTCTGTCGATCATTTAAGCATAATATGGCTAACAATATGAGTTAAATTGATAATAATAAGAGTAATAAGTATAGTAATTGTCGTTCTATCGATCATATAAGCATAATATGGCTAATAATATGAGTTAGATTGATAATAATAAGAGCAATAAGTATAGTAATTGTCGTTCTATCGATCATATCTGCTTAATATGGTTAATAATATGAGTTGGATTGATAACAGTGAGTGTAATAAGTATAGTAATTGTCGTTCTATCGATCATATGAGCATAATATGGCTAATAATATGAGTTAGATTGATAACTGTGAGTGTAATAAGTATAGCAATTGTCGTTCTATTGATCATGTAAGCATAATGTGGCTAATAATATGAGTTAGATTGATAATAATAAGAGTACTGAGTATAGTAATTGTCGTTCTATCGATCATATAAGCATAATATGGCTAATAATATGAGTTAGATTGATAATGATAAGAGTAATAAGTACAGTAATTGTCGTTCTATCGATCATATAAGCATAATATGGCTAATAATATGAGTTATATTGATAATGATACGAGTAATGAGTATAGTAATTATCGTTCTACCGATCATATAAGCATAAAATGGCTAATAATATGAGTTAGATTGATAATAATAAGAGTAAAAAGTATAGTAATTGACGTTCTATCGATCATATAAGCATAATATGGGTAATAATATGAGTTAGATTGATAATAATAAGAGTAATAAGTACAGTAATTGTCGTTCTGTCGATCATTTAAGCATAATATGGCTAACAATATGAGTTAGATTGATAATAATAAGAGTAATAAGTATAGTAATTGTCGTTCTATCGATCATATAAGCATAATATGGGTAATAATATGAGTTAGATTGATAATAATAGGAGTAATAGGTATAGTAATTGTCATTCTATCGGTCATATTTGCATAACATGGTTAATAATATGAGTTAGGTTGATAAAAATAAGAATAACAAGTATAGTAATTGTCGTCCTATCGATCATATAAGCATAATATGGCTAATAATATGAGTTAGATTGATAATAATAAGAGTAATAAGTATAGTAATTGTCGTTCTATCGATCATATAAGTATAATATGGGTAATAATATGAGTTAGATTGATAATAATAAGAGTAATAAGTACAGTAATTGTCGTTCTGTCGATCATTTAAGCATAATATGGCTAACAATATGAGTTAGATTGATAATAATAAGAGTAATAAGTATAGTAATTGTCGTTCTATCGATCATATAAGCATAATATGGCTAATAATATGAGTTAGATTGATAATAATAAGAGCAATAAGTATAGTAATTGTCGTTCTATCGATCATATCTGCTTAATATGGTTAATAATATGAGTTGGATTGATAACAGTGAGTGTAATAAGTATAGTAATTGTCGTTCTATCGATCATATGAGCATAATATGGCTAATAATATGAGTTAGATTGATAACTGTGAGTGTAATAAGTATAGCAATTGTCGTTCTATTGATCATGTAAGCATAATGTGGCTAATAATATGAGTCAGATTGATAATAATAAGAGTACTGAGTATAGTAATTGTCGTTCTATCGATCATATAAGCATAATATGGCTAATAATATGAGTTAGATTGATAATGATAAGAGCAATAAGTACAGTAATTGTCGTTCTATCGATCATATAAGCATAATATGGCTAATAATATGAGTTAGAGTGATAATAATAAAAGTAGTGAGTATAGTAATTGTCGTTCTATCGATCATTTAAGCATAATATAGCTAATAATATAAGTTAGGTTGATAATAGTAAGAATAATAAGTAGAGTAATTGTCGTTCTATCGATCATATAAGCATAATATGGCTAATAATATGAGTTATATTGATAATGATACGAGTAATGAGTATAGTAATTATCGTTCTACCGATCATATAAGCATAAAATGGCTAATAATATGAGTTAGATTGATAATAATAAGAGTAAAAAGTATAGTAATTGACATTCTATCGATCATATAAGCATAATATGGGTAATAATATGAGTTAGATTGATAATAATAAGAGTAATAAGTATAGTAATTGTCGTCCTATCGATCATATTAGCATAATATGGTTAATAATATGAGTTAGATTGATAACAGTGAGTGTAATAAGTATAGTGATTGTCGTTACGTCGATCACATAAGCACAATATGGCTAATAATATGAGTTAGATTGATAATAATAAGAGTAATAAGTACAATAATTGTCGTTCTATCGATCATATAAGCATAATATGGCTAATAATATGAGTTAGGTTGATAATAATAAGAGTAATAAGTATAGTAATTGTCGTCCTATCGATCATATAAGCATAATATGGCTCATAATATGAGTTAGATTGATAATGATAAGAGTAATAAGTACAGTAATTGTCGTTCTATCGATCATATAAGCATAATATGGCTAATAATATGAGTTAGAGTGATAATAATAAAAGTAGTGAGTATAGTAATTGTCGTTCTATCGATCATTTAAGCATAATATAGCTAATAATATAAGTTAGGTTGATAAAAGTAAGAATAATAAGTAGAGTAATTGTCGTTCTATCGATCATATAAGCATAATATGGCTAATAATATGAGGTGTATTGATAATGATACGAGTAATGAGTATAGTAATTATCGTTCTACCGATCATATAAGCATAAAATGGCTAATAATATGAGTTAGATTAATAATAATAAGAGTAAAAAGTATAGTAATTGACGTTCTATCGATCATATAAATATAATATGGGTAATAATATGAGTTAGATTGATAATACTAAGAGTAATAAGTACAGTAATTGTCGTTCTGTCGATCATTTAAGCATAATATGGCTAACAATATGAGTTAAATTGATAATAATAAGAGTAATAAGTATAGTAATTGTCGTTCTATCGATCATATAAGCATAATATGGCTAATAATATGAGTTAGATTGATAATAATAAGAGCAATAAGTATAGTAATTGTCGTTCTATCGATCATATCTGCTTAATATGGTTAATAATATGAGTTGGATTGATAACAGTGAGTGTAATAAGTATAGTAATTGTCGTTCTATCGATCATATGAGCATAATATGGTAATAATATGAGTTAGATTGATAATAATAAGAGTAATAAGTACAGTAATTGTCGTTCTGTCGATCATTTAAGCATAATATGGCTAACAATATGAGTTAGATTGATAATAATAAGAGTAATAAGTATAGTAATTGTCGTTCTATCGATCATATAAGCATAATATGGGTAATAATATGAGTTAGATTGATAATAATAAGAGCAATAAGTATAGTAATTGTCGTTCTATCGATCATATCTGCTTAATATGGTTAATAATATGAGTTGGATTGATAACAGTGAGTGTAATAAGTATAGTAATTGTCGTTCTATCGATCATATGAGCATAATATGGCTAATAATATGAGTTAGATTAATAACTGTGAGTGTAATAAGTATAGCAATTGTCGTTCTATTGATCATGTAAGCATAATGTGGCTAATAATATGAGTTAGATTGATAATAATAAGAGCAATAAGTATAGTAATTGTCGTTCTATCGATCATATCTGCTTAATATGGTTAATAATATGAGTTGGATTGATAACAGTGAGTGTAATAAGTATAGTAATTGTCGTTCTATCGATCATATGAGCATAATATGGCTAATAATATGAGTTAGATTGATAACTGTGAGTGTAATAAGTATAGCAATTGTCGTTCTATTGATCATGTATGCATAATGTGGCTAATAATATGAGTTAGATTGATAATAATAAGAGTACTGAGTATAGTAATTGTCGTTCTATCGATCATATAAGCATAATATGGCTAATAATATTATTTAGATTGATAATAGTGCGTGTAATAAGTATAGTAATTGTCGTTCTATCGATCATATAAGTTCAATATGGCTAATAATATGAGTTAGATTGATAATAATAAGAGTAGTGAGTATAGTAATTGTCGTCCTATCGATCACATCTGCATAATATGGTTAATAATATGAGTTGGATTGAAGATAGTGAGTATAATAAGTATAGTAATTGTCGTTCTTTCGATCATATAAGCATAATATGGCTATTAATATGAGTTAGATTGATAATAATAAGAGTAATAGGTATAGTAATTGTCGTCCTATCGATCATATAAGCATAATATGGCTAATAATATGAGTTAGATTGATAATAATAAGAGTAATAAGTATAGTAATTGTGGATCTATAGATCATATAAGCATAATATGGCTAATAATATGAGTTAGATTGATAATAATTAGAGCAATAAGTATAGTAATTGTCGTTCTACCGATCATATTTGCATAATATGGTTAATAATATGAGTTAGATTGATAATAATAAGAGTAATAAGTAGAGTAATTTTCGTTCTATCGATCATATAAGCATAATATGGCTAATAATAAGAGTTAGATTGATAATGATAAGAGTAATAAGTACAGTAATTTTGGTTCTATCGATCATATAAGCATAATATGGCTAATAATATGAGTTAGATTGATAATAATAGGAGTAATATGTATAGTAATTGTCGTTCTATCGATGATATCTGCATGATGCGGTAAATAATATGAGTTAGATTGATAATAGTGAGTGTAATAAGTATAGTCATTGTCGTTCTGTCGATCATATAAGCATAATATGGCTAATAATATGAGGTGTATTGATAATGATACGAGTAATGAGTATAGTAATTATCGTTCTACCGATCATATAAGCATAAAATGGCTAATAATATGAGTTAGATTAATAATAATAAGAGTAAAAAGTATAGTAATTGACGTTCTATCGATCATATAAATATAATATGGGTAATAATATGAGTTAGATTGATAATACTAAGAGTAATAAGTACAGTAATTGTCGTTCTGTCGATCATTTAAGCATAATATGGCTAACAATATGAGTTAAATTGATAATAATAAGAGTAATAAGTATAGTAATTGTCGTTCTATCGATCATATAAGCATAATATGGCTAATAATATGAGTTAGATTGATAATAATAAGAGCAATAAGTATAGTAATTGTCGTTCTATCGATCATATCTGCTTAATATGGTTAATAATATGAGTTGGATTGATAACAGTGAGTGTAATAAGTATAGTAATTGTCGTTCTATCGATCATATGAGCATAATATGGTAATAATATGAGTTAGATTGATAATAATAAGAGTAATAAGTACAGTAATTGTCGTTCTGTCGATCATTTAAGCATAATATGGCTAACAATATGAGTTAGATTGATAATAATAAGAGTAATAAGTATAGTAATTGTCGTTCTATCGATCATATAAGCATAATATGGGTAATAATATGAGTTAGATTGATAATAATAAGAGCAATAAGTATAGTAATTGTCGTTCTATCGATCATATCTGCTTAATATGGTTAATAATATGAGTTGGATTGATAACAGTGAGTGTAATAAGTATAGTAATTGTCGTTCTATCGATCATATGAGCATAATATGGCTAATAATATGAGTTAGAGTGATAATAATAAAAGTAGTGAGTATAGTAATTGTCGTTCTATCGATCATTTAAGCATAATATAGCTAATAATATAAGTTAGGTTGATAAAAGTAAGAATAATAAGTAGAGTAATTGTCGTTCTATCGATCATATAAGCATAATATGGCTAATAATATGAGGTGTATTGATAATGATACGAGTAATGAGTATAGTAATTATCGTTCTACCAATCATATAAGCATAAAATGGCTAATAATATGAGTTAGATTAATAATAATAAGAGTAAAAAGTATAGTAATTGACGTTCTATCGATCATATAAATATAATATGGGTAATAATATGAGTTAGATTGATAATACTAAGAGTAATAAGTACAGTAATTGTCGTTCTGTCGATCATTTAAGCATAATATGGCTAACAATATGAGTTAAATTGATAATAATAAGAGTAATAAGTATAGTAATTGTCGTTCTATCGATCATATAAGCATAATATGGCTAATAATATGAGTTAGATTGATAATAATAAGAGCAATAAGTATAGTAATTGTCGTTCTATCGATCATATCTGCTTAATATGGTTAATAATATGAGTTGGATTGATAACAGTGAGTGTAATAAGTATAGTAATTGTCGTTCTATCGATCATATGAGCATAATATGGTAATAATATGAGTTAGATTGATAATAATAAGAGTAATAAGTACAGTAATTGTCGTTCTGTCGATCATTTAAGCATAATATGGCTAACAATATGAGTTAGATTGATAATAATAAGAGTAATAAGTATAGTAATTGTCGTTCTATCGATCATATAAGCATAATATGGGTAATAATATGAGTTAGATTGATAATAATAAGAGCAATAAGTATAGTAATTGTCGTTCTATCGATCATATCTGCTTAATATGGTTAATAATATGAGTTGGATTGATAACAGTGAGTGTAATAAGTATAGTAATTGTCGTTCTATCGATCATATGAGCATAATATGGCTAATAATATGAGTTAGATTAATAACTGTGAGTGTAATAAGTATAGCAATTGTCGTTCTATTGATCATGTAAGCATAATGTGGCTAATAATATGAGTTAGATTGATAATAATAAGAGCAATAAGTATAGTAATTGTCGTTCTATCGATCATATCTGCTTAATATGGTTAATAATATGAGTTGGATTGATAACAGTGAGTGTAATAAGTATAGTAATTGTCGTTCTATCGATCATATGAGCATAATATGGCTAATAATATGAGTTAGATTGATAACTGTGAGTGTAATAAGTATAGCAATTGTCGTTCTATTGATCATGTATGCATAATGTGGCTAATAATATGAGTTAGATTGATAATAATAAGAGTACTGAGTATAGTAATTGTCGTTCTATCGATCATATAAGCATAATATGGCTAATAATATTATTTAGATTGATAATAGTGCGTGTAATAAGTATAGTAATTGTCGTTCTATCGATCATATAAGTTCAATATGGCTAATAATATGAGTTAGATTGATAATAATAAGAGTAGTGAGTATAGTAATTGTCGTCCTATCGATCACATCTGCATAATATGGTTAATAATATGAGTTGGATTGAAGATAGTGAGTATAATAAGTATAGTAATTGTCGTTCTTTCGATCATATAAGCATAATATGGCTATTAATATGAGTTAGATTGATAATAATAAGAGTAATAGGTATAGTAATTGTCGTCCTATCGATCATATAAGCATAATATGGCTAATAATATGAGTTAGATTGATAATAATAAGAGCAATAAGTATAGTAATTGTGGATCTATAGATCATATAAGCATAATATGGCTAATAATATGAGTTAGATTGATAATAATAAGAGCAATAAGTATAGTAATTGTCGTTCTACCGATCATATTTGCATAATATGGTTAATAATATGAGTTAGATTGATAATAATAAGAGTAATAAGTAGAGTAATTTTCGTTCTATCGATCATATAAGCATAATATGGCTAATAATAAGAGTTAGATTGATAATGATAAGAGTAATAAGTACAGTAATTTTGGTTCTATCGATCATATAAGCATAATATGGCTAATAATATGAGTTAGATTGATAATAATAGGAGTAATATGTATAGTAATTGTCGTTCTATCGATGATATCTGCATGATGCGGTAAATAATATGAGTTAGATTGATAATAGTGAGTGTAATAAGTATAGTCATTGTCGTTCTGTCGATCATATAAGCATAATATGGTTAATAATGTGAGTTAGATTGATAATAATAAGAGTAATAAGTATAGTAATTGTCGTCCTATCGATCATATAAGCATAATATGGCTAATAATATGAGTTAGATTGATAATAATAAGAGTAATAAGTATAGTAATTGTCGTCCTATCGATCATATAAGCATAATATGGCTAATAATATGAGTTAGATTGATAATAATAAGAGTAATAAGTAGAGTAATTTTCGTTCTACCGATCATATAAGCATAATATGGCTAATAATATGAGTTAGATTGATAATGATAGGAGTAATATGTATAGTAATTGTCGTTCTATCGATTATATCTGCATAATGTGGTAAATAATATGAGTTAGATTGATAATAGTGAGTGTAATATGTATAGTAATTGTCGTTCTGTCGATCATATAAGCATAATATGGCTAATAATGTGAGTTATATTGATAATGATACGAGTAATGAGTATAGTAATTATCGTTCTACCGGTCATATAAGCATAAAATGGCTAATAATATGAGTTAGATTGATAATAATAAGAGTAAAAAGTATAGTAATTGACGTTCTATCGATCATATAAGTATAATATGGGTAATAATATGAGTTAGATTGATAATAATAAGAGTAATAAGTACAGTAATTGTCGTTCTGTCGATCATTTAAGCATAATATGGCTAACAATATGAGTTAGATTGATAATAATAAGAGTAATAAGTATAGTAATTGTCGTTCTATCGATCATATAAGCATAATATGGCTAATAATATGAGTTAGATTGATAATAATAAGAGCAATAAGTATAGTAATTGTCGT
>NW_027474908.1:0-23200 GCF_050947335.1 Megachile rotundata | reverse complement strand
TTCTATCGATAATATAACCATAATATGGCTAATAATATGAGTTAGATTGATAATACTAAGAGTAGTGAGTATAGTAATTCTCGCTCTATCGATCATATAAGCATAATATGGCTAATAATATGAGTTAGATTGATAGTAATAAGAGTAATAAGTATAGTAATTGTCGTTCTATCGATCATATAAGCATAATAAGGCTAATAATATGAGTTAGAGTGATAATACTAAGAGTAGTGAGTATAGTAATTCTCATTCTATCGATCATATAAGCATAATATGGCTAATAATATGAGTTAGATTGATAATAATAAGAGTAATGAGTATAGTAATTGTAGTTCTATCGATCATATCGGCATAATATGGTGAATAATATGAGTTAGATTCATAATAATAAGAGTAATAAGTATAGTAATTGTCGTTCTATCGATCATATAAGCATAATATGGCTAATAATATGAGTTAGATTGATAATACTAAGAGTAGTGAGTATAGTAATTCTCGTTCTATCGATCATATAAGCATAATATGGCTAATAATATGAGTTAGATTGATAATAATAAGAGTAATAACTACAGTACTTGTCGTTCTATCGATCATATAAGCATAATAAGGCTAATAATATGAGTTAGATTGATAATAATAAGAGTAATAAGTATAGTAATTGTCGTTCTCTCGATCATATAAGCATAATAAGGCTAATAATATGAGTTAGAGTGATAATACTAAGAGTAGTGAGTATAGTAATTCTCATTCTATCGATCATATAAGCATAATATGGCTAATAATATGAGTTAGATTGATAATAATAAGAGTAATGAGTATAGTAATTGTAGTTCTATCGATCATATCGGCATAATATGGTGAATAATATGAGTTAGATTCATAATAATAAGAGTAATAAGTATAGTAATTGTCGTTCTATCGATCATATAAGCATAATATGGCTAATAATATGAGTTAGATTGATAATAATAAGAGTAGTAAGTATAGTATTTGTCGTTCTATCGATCATATAAGCATAATATGGCTAATAATATGAGTTAGATTGATAATAATAAGAGTAATAAGTATAGTAATTGTCGTTCTATCGATCATTTAAGCATAATATGGGTAATAATATGAGTCAGATTGATAATAATAACAGTAATAAGTATAGTAATTGTCGTTCTATCGATAATATAAGCATAATATGGCTAATAATATGAGTTAGATTGATAATACTAAGAGTAGTGAGTATAGTAATTCTCGTTCTATCGATCATTTAAGCATAATATGGGTAATAATATGAGTCAGATTGATAATAATAACAGTAATAAGTATAGTAATTGTCGTTCTATCGATCATATAAGCATAATATGGCTAATAATATGAGTGAGATTGATAATACTAAGAGTAGTGAGTATAGTAATTCTCGTTCTATCGATCATATAAGCATAATATGGCTAATAATATGAGTTAGATTGATAATAATAAGAGTAATGAGTATAGTAATTGTAGTTCTATCGATCATATAAGCATAATATGGCTAATAATATGAGTTAGATTGATAATAATAAGAGTAATAACTACAGTAATTGTCGTTCTATCGATCATATAAGCATAATAAGGCTAATAATATGAGTTAGAGTGATAATACTAAGAGTAGTGAGTATAGTAATTCTCATTCTATCGATCATATAGCATAATATGGCTAATAATATGAATTAGATTGATAATAATAAGAGTAATGGGTATAGTAATTGTAGTTCTATCGATCATATAAGCAAAATATGGCTAATAATATGAGTTAGATTGATAATACTAAGAGTAGTGAGTATAGTAATTCTCGTTCTATCGATCATGTAAGCATAATATGGCTAATAATACGAGTTAGATTGATAATAATAAGAGTAATAAGTATAGTAATTGTCGTTCTATCGATCATTTAAGCATAATATGGCTAATAATATGAGTTAGATTGATAATAATAAGAGTAATAACTACAGTAATTGTCGTTCTATCGATCATATAAGCATAATAAGGCTAATAATATGAGTTAGAATGATAATACTAAGAGTAGTGAGTATAGTAATTCTCGTTCTATCGATCATATAAGCATAATATGGCTAATAATATGAGTTAGATTGATAATAATAACAGTAATAAGTATAGTAATTGTCGTTCTATCGATAATATAAGCATAATATGGCTAATAATATGAGTTAGATTGATAATAATAAGAGTAATAAGTATAGTAATTGTCGTTATCTCGATCATATGAGCATAATATGGCTAATAATATGAGTTAGAGTGATAATACTAAGAGTAGTGAGTATAGTAATTCTCATTCTATCGATCATATAAGCATAATATGGCTAATAATATGAGTTAGATTGATAATAATAAGAGTAATGAGTATAGTAATTGTAGTTCTATCGATCATATCGTCATAATATGGTGAATAATATGAGTTAGATTCATAATAATAAGAGTAATAAGTATAGTAATTGTCGTTCTATCGATCATATAAGCATAATATGGCTAATAATATGAGTTAGATTGATAATAATAAGAGTAGTAAGTATAGTATTTGTCGTTCTATCGATCATATAAGCATAATATGGCTAATAATATGAGTTAGATTGATAATAATAAGAGTAATAAGTATAGTAATTGTCGTTCTATCGATCATTTAAGCATAATATGGGTAATAATATGAGTCAGATTGATAATAATAACAGTAATAAGTATAGTAATTGTCGTTCTATCGATAATATAAGCATAATATGGCTAATAATATGAGTTAGATTGATAATACTAAGAGTAGTGAGTATAGTAATTCTCGTTCTATCGATCATTTAAGCATAATATGGGTAATAATATGAGTCAGATTGATAATAATAACAGTAATAAGTATAGTAATTGTCGTTCTATCGATCATATAAGCATAATATGGCTAATAATATGAGTGAGATTGATAATACTAAGAGTAGTGAGTATAGTAATTCTCGTTCTATCGATCATATAAGCATAATATGGCTAATAATATGAGTTAGATTGATAATAATAAGAGTAATGAGTATAGTAATTGTAGTTCTATCGATCATATAAGCATAATATGGCTAATAATATGAGTTAGATTGATAATAATAAGAGTAATAACTACAGTAATTGTCGTTCTATCGATCATATAAGCATAATAAGGCTAATAATATGAGTTAGAGTGATAATACTAAGAGTAGTGAGTATAGTAATTCTCATTCTATCGATCATATAGCATAATATGGCTAATAATATGAATTAGATTGATAATAATAAGAGTAATGGGTATAGTAATTGTAGTTCTATCGATCATATAAGCAAAATATGGCTAATAATATGAGTTAGATTGATAATACTAAGAGTAGTGAGTATAGTAATTCTCGTTCTATCGATCATGTAAGCATAATATGGCTAATAATACGAGTTAGATTGATAATAATAAGAGTAATAAGTATAGTAATTGTCGTTCTATCGATCATTTAAGCATAATATGGCTAATAATATGAGTTAGATTGATAATAATAAGAGTAATAACTACAGTAATTGTCGTTCTATCGATCATATAAGCATAATAAGGCTAATAATATGAGTTAGAATGATAATACTAAGAGTAGTGAGTATAGTAATTCTCGTTCTATCGATCATATAAGCATAATATGGCTAATAATATGAGTTAGATTGATAATAATAACAGGAATAAGTATAGTAATTGTCGTTCTATCGATAATATAAGCATAATATGGCTAATAATATGAGTTAGATTGATAATAATAAGAGTAATAAGTATAGTAATTGTCGTTATCTCGATCATATGAGCATAATATGGCTAATAATATGAGTTAGAGTGATAATACTAAGAGTAGTGAGTATAGTAATTCTCATTCTATCGATCATTTAAGCATAATATGGTGAATAATATGAGTTAGATTCATAATAATAAGAGTAATAAGTATAGTAATTGTCGTTCTATCGATCATTTAAGCATAATATGGCTAATAATATGAGTTAGATTGATAATACTAAGAGTAGTGAGTATAGTAGTTCTCGTTCCATCGATCATATAAGCATAATATGGCTAATAATATGAGTTAGATTGATAATACTAAGAGTAGTGAGTATAGTAATTCTCGTTCTATCGATCATATAAGCATAATATGGCTAATAATATGAGTTAGATTGATAATAATAAGAGTAATAACTACAGTAATTGTCGTTCTATCGATCATATAAGCATAATAAGGCTAATAATATGAGTTAGATTGATAATAATAAGAGTAATAAGTATAGTAATTGTCGTTATCTCGATCATATGAGCATAATATGGCTAATAATATGAGTTAGAGTGATAATACTAAGAGTAGTGAGTATAGTAATTCTCATTCTATCGATCATTTAAGCATAATATGGTGAATAATATGAGTTAGATTCATAATAATAAGAGTAATAAGTATAGTAATTGTCGTTCTATCGATCATATAAGCATAATATGGCTAATAATATGAGTTAGATTGATAATACTAAGAGTAGTGAGTATAGTAATTCTCGTTCTATCGATCATATAAGCACAATATGGCTAATAATATGAGTTAGATTGATAATAATAAGAGTAATAACTACAGTACTTGTCGTTCTATCGATCATATAAGCATAATAAGGCTAATAATATGAGTTAGATTGATAATAATAAGAGTAATAAGTATAGTAATTGTCGTTCTCTCGATCATATAAGCATAATAAGGCTAATAATATGAGTTAGAGTGATAATACTAAGAGTAGTGAGTATAGTAATTCTCATTCTATCGATCATATAAGCATAATATGGCTAATAATATGAGTTAGATTGATAATAATAAGAGTAATGAGTATAGTAATTGTAGTTCTATCGATCATATCGGCATAATATGGTGAATAATATGAGTTAGATTCATAATAATAAGAGTAATAAGTATAGTAATTGTCGTTCTATCGATCATATAAGCATAATATGGCTAATAATATGAGTTAGATTGATAATAATAAGAGTAGTAAGTATAGTATTTGTCGTTCTATCGATCATATAAGCATAATATGGCTAATAATATGAGTTAGAGTGATAATAATAAGAGTAATAAGTATAGTAATTGTCGTTCTATCGATCATTTAAGCATAATATGGCTAATAATATGAGTTAGATTGATAATAATAAGAGTAATGGGTATAGTAATTGTAGTTCTATCGATCATATAAGCAAAATATGGCTAATAATATGAGTTAGATTGATAATAATAAGAGTAATAACTACAGTAATTGTCGTTCTATCGATCATATAAGCATAATAAGGCTAATAATATGAGTTAGAGTGATAATACTAAGAGTAGTGAGTATAGTAATTCTCATTCTATCGATCATATAGCATAATATGGCTAATAATATGAGTTAGATTGATAATAATAAGAGTAATAACTACAGTAATTGTCGTTCTATCGATCATATAAGCATAATATGGCTAATAATATGAGTTAGATTGATAATAATAACAGTAATAAGTATAGTAATTGTCGTTCTATCGATAATATAAGCATAATATGGCTAATAATATGAGTTAGATTGATAATACTAAGAGTAGTGAGTATAGTAATTCTCGTTCTATCGATCATTTAAGCATAATATGGGTAATAATATGAGTCAGATTGATAATAATAACAGTAATAAGTATAGTAATTGTCGTTCTATCGATCATATAAGCATAATATGGCTAATAATATGAGTGAGATTGATAATAATAAGAGTAATAACTACAGTAATTGTCGTTCTATCGATCATATAAGCATAATAAGGCTAATAATATGAGTTAGAGTGATAATACTAAGAGTAGTGAGTATAGTAATTCTCATTCTATCGATCATATAAGCATAATATGGCTAATAATATGAGTTAGATTGATAATAATAAGAGTAATGGGTATAGTAATTGTAGTTCTATCGATCATATAAGCAAAATATGGCTAATAATATGAGTTAGATTGATAATAATAAGAGTAATAACTACAGTAATTGTCGTTCTATCGATCATATAAGCATAATAAGGCTAATAATATGAGTTAGAGTGATAATACTAAGAGTAGTGAGTATAGTAATTCTCATTCTATCGATCATATAGCATAATATGGCTAATAATATGAGTTAGATTGATAATAATAAGAGTAATGGGTATAGTAATTGTAGTTCTATCGATCATATAAGCAAAATATGGCTAATAATATGAGTTAGATTGATAATACTAAGAGTAGTGAGTATAGTAATTCTCGTTCTATCGATCATATAAGCATAATATGGCTAATAATATGAGTTAGATTGATAATAATAAGAGTAATGAGTATAGTAATTGTAGTTCTATCGATCATTTAAGCATAATATGGCTAATAATATGAGTTAAATTGATAATAATAACAGTAATAAGTATAGTAATTGTCGTTCTATCGATAATATAACCATAATATGGCTAATAATATGAGTTAGATTGATAATACTAAGAGTAGTGAGTATAGTAATTCTCGTTCTATCGATCATGTAAGCATAATATGGCTAATAATACGAGTTAGATTGATAATAATAAGAGTAATAAGTATAGTAATTGTCGTTCTATCGATCATTTAAGCATAATATGGCTAATAATATGAGTTAGATTGATAATAATAAGAGTAATAACTACAGTAATTGTCGTTCTATCGATCATATAAGCATAATAAGGCTAATAGTATGAGTTAGAGTGATAATACTAAGAGTAGTGAGTATAGTAATTCTCATTCTATCGATCATATATGCATAATATGGCTAATAATATGAGTTAGATTGATAATAATAAGAGTAATGGGTATAGTAATTGTAGTTCTATCGATCATATAAGCAAAATATGGCTAATAATATGAGTTAGATTGATAATAATAAGAGTAATAACTACAGTAATTGTCGTTCTATCGATCATATAAGCATAATAAGGCTAATAATATGAGTTAGAGTGATAATACTAAGAGTAGTGAGTATAGTAATTCTCATTCTATCGATCATATAGCATAATATGGCGAATAATATGAGTTAGATTGATAATAATAAGAGTAATGGGTATAGTAATTGTAGTTCTATCGATCATATAAGCAAAATATGGCTAATAATATGAGTTAGATTGATAATACTAAGAGTAGTGAGTATAGTAATTCTCGTTCTATCGATCATATAAGCATAATATGGCTAATAATATGAGTTAGATTGATAATAATAAGAGTAATGAGTATAGTAATTGTAGTTCTATCGATCATTTAAGCATAATATGGCTAATAATATGAGTTAGATTGATAATAATAACAGTAATAAGTATAGTAATTGTCGTTCTATCGATAATATAACCATAATATGGCTAATAATATGAGTTAGATTGATAATACTAAGAGTAGTGAGTATAGTAATTCTCGTTCTATCGATCATGTAAGCATAATATGGCTAATAATACGAGTTAGATTGATAATAATAAGAGTAATAAGTATAGTAATTGTCGTTCTATCGATCATTTAAGCATAATATGGCTAATAATATGAGTTAGATTGATAATACTAAGAGTAGTGAGTATAGTAGTTCTCGTTCCATCGATCATATAAGCATAATATGGCTAATAATATGAGTTAGATTGATAATAATAAGAGTAATAAGTATAGTAATTGTCGTTCTGTCGATCATATAAGCATAATATGGCTAATAATATGAGTTAGATTGATAATAATAAGAGTAATGAGTATAGTAATTGTAGTTCTATCGATCATATAAGCATAATATGGCTAATAATATGAGTTAGATTGATAATAATAACAGTAATAAGTATAGTAACTGTCGTTCTATCGATAATATAAGCATAATATGGCTAATAATATGAGTTAGATTGATAATACTAAGAGTAGTGAGTATAGTAATTGTCGTTCTATCGATCATATAAGCATAATATGGCTAATAATATGATATAGATTGATAATAATAAGAGTAATAAGTATAGTATTTGTCGTTCTATCGATCATGTAAGCATAATATGGCTAATAATACGAGTTAGATTGATAATAATAAGAGTAATAAGTATAGTAATTGTCGTTCTATCGATCATTTAAGCATAATATGGCCAATAATATGAGTTAGATTGATAATAATAACAGTAATAAGTATAGTAATTGTCGTTCTATCGATAATATAAGCATAATATGGCTAATAATATGAGTTAGATTGATAATACTATGAGTAGTGAGTATAGTAATTCTCGTTCTATCGATCATATAAGCATAATATGGGTAATAATATGAGTTAGATTGATAATAATAAGAGTAATGAGTATAGTCATTGTAGTTCTATCGATCATATCGGCATAATATGGTTAATAATATGAGTTAGATTGATAATAATAAGAGTAATGAGTATAGTAATTGTAGATCTATCGATCATTTAAGCATAATATGGCTAATAATATGAGTTAGATTGATAATAATAACAGTAATAAGTATAGTAATTGTCGTTCTATCGATCATTTAAGCATAATATGGGTAATAATATGGGTCAGATTGATAACAATAACAGTAAGAAGTATAGTAATTGTCGTTCTATCGATAATATAAGCATAATATAGCTAATAATATGAGTTAGATTGATAATACTAAGAGTAGTGAGTATAGTAGTTCTCGTTCTATCGATCATATAAGCATAATATGGCTAATAATATGAGTTAAATTGATAATAATAAGAGTAATAAGTATAGTAATTGTCGTTCTATCGATCATATAAGCATAATATGGCTAATAATATGAGTTAGATTGATAATACTAAGAGTAGTGAGTATAGTAATTCTCGTTCTATCGATCATATAAGCATAATATGGCTAATAATATGAGTTAGATTGATAATAATAAGAGTAATGAGTATAGTAATTGTAGATCTATCGATCATTTAAGCATAATATGGCTAATAATATGAGTTAGATTGATAATAATAACAGTAATAAGTATAGTAATTGTCGTTCTATCGATCATTTAAGCATAATATGGGTAATAATATGAGTCAGATTGATAATAATAACAGTAATAAGTATAGTAATTGTCGTTCTATCGATAATATAAGCATAATATGGCTAATAATATGAGTTAGATTGATAATACTAAGAGTAGTGAGTAGAGTAATTCTCGTTCTATCGATCATATATGCATAACATGGCTAATAATATGAGTTAGATTGATAATAATAAGAGTAATAACTACAGTAATTGTCGTTCTATCGATCATATAAGCATAATAAGGCTAATAATATGAGTTAGAGTGATAATACTAAGAGTAGTGAGTATTGTAATTCTCATTCTATCGATCATATAAGCATAATATGGCTAATAATATGAGTTAGATTGATAATAATAACAGTAATAAGTATAGTAACTGTCGTTCTATCGATAATATAAGCATAATATGGCTAATAATATGAGTTAGATTGATAATACTAAGAGTAGTGAGTATAGTAATTGTCGTTCTATCGATCATATAAGCATAATATGGCTAATAATATGATATAGATTGATAATAATAAGAGTAATAAGTATAGTATTTGTCGTTCTATCGATCATGTAAGCATAATATGGCTAATAATACGAGTTAGATTGATAATAATAAGAGTAATAAGTATAGTAATTGTAGATCTATCGATCATTTAAGCATAATATGGCTAATAATATGAGTTAGATTGATAATAATAACAGTAATAAGTATAGTAATTGTCGTTCTATCGATCATATAAGCATAATATGGCTAATAATATGAGTGAGATTGATAATACTAAGAGTAGTGAGTATAGTAATTCTCGTTCTATCGATCATATAAGCATAATATGGCTAATAATATGAGTTAGATTGATAATAATAAGAGTAATGAGTATAGTAATTGTAGTTCTATCGATCATATAAGCATAATATGGCTAATAATATGAGTTAGATTGATAATAATAAGAGTAATAACTACAGTAATTGTCGTTCTATCGATCATATAAGCATAATAAGGCTAATAATATGAGTTAGAGTGATAATACTAAGAGTAGTGAGTATAGTAATTCTCATTCTATCGATCATATAAGCATAATATGGCTAATAATATGAGTTAGATTGATAATAATAAGAGTAATGGGTATAGTAATTGTAGTTCTATCGATCATATAAGCAAAATATGGCTAATAATATGAGTTAGATTGATAATAATAAGAGTAATAACTACAGTAATTGTCGTTCTATCGATCATATAAGCATAATAAGGCTAATAATATGAGTTAGAGTGATAATACGAAGAGTAGTAAGTATAGTAATTCTCATTCTATCGATCATATAGCATAATATGGCTAATAATATGAGTTAGATTGATAATAATAAGAGTAATGGGTATAGTAATTGTAGTTCTATCGATCATATAAGCAAAATATGGCTAATAATATGAGTTAGATTGATAATACTAAGAGTAGTGAGTATAGTAATTCTCGTTCTATCGATCATATAAGCATAATATGGCTAATAATATGAGTTAGATTGATAATAATAAGAGTAATGAGTATAGTAATTGTAGTTCTATCGATCATTTAAGCATAATATGGCTAATAATATGAGTTAGATTGATAATAATAACAGTAATAAGTATAGTAATTGTCGTTCTATCGATCATATAAGCATAATATGGCTAATAATATGAGTTAGATTGATAATAATAAGAGTAATAAGTATAGTAATTGTCGTTCTATCGATCATATAAGCATAACATGGCTAATAATATGAGTTAGATTGATAATACTAAGAGTAGTGAGTATAGTAGTTCTCGTTCTATCGATCATATAAGCATAATATGGCTAATAATATGAGTTAGATTGATAATAATAAGAGTAATAACTACAGTAATTGTCGTTCTATCGATCATATAAGCATAATAAGGCTAATAATATGAGTTAGATTGATAATAATAAGAGTAATAAGTATAGTAATTGTCGTTATCTCGATCATATGAGCATAATATGGCTAATAATATGAGTTAGAGTGATAATACTAAGAGTAGTGAGTACAGTAATTCTCATTCTATCGATCATTTAAGCATAATATGGTGAATAATATGAGTTAGATTCATAATAATAAGAGTAATAAGTATAGTAATTGTCGTTCTATCGATCATTTAAGCATAATATGGCTAATAATATGAGTTAGATTGATAATACTAAGAGTAGTGAGTATAGTTGTTCTCGTTCCATCGATCATATAAGCATAATATGGCTAATAATATGAGTTAGATTGATAATACTAAGAGTAGTGAGTATAGTAATTCTCGTTCTATCGATCATATAAGCATAATATGGCTAATAATATGAGTTAGATTGATAATAATAAGAGTAATAACTACAGTAATTGTCGTTCTATCGATCATATAAGCATAATAAGGCTAATAATATGAGTTAGATTGATAATAATAAGAGTAATAAGTATAGTAATTGTCGTTATCTCGATCATATGAGCATAATATGGCTAATAATATGAGTTAGAGTGATAATACTAAGAGTAGTGAGTATAGTAATTCTCATTCTATCGATCATTTAAGCATAATATGGTGAATAATATGAGTTAGATTCATAATAATAAGAGTAATAAGTATAGTAATTGTCGTTCTATCGATCATATAAGCATAATATGGCTAATAATATGAGTTAGATTGATAATACTAAGAGTAGTGAGTATAGTAATTCTCGTTCTATCGCTCATATAAGCATAATATGGCTAATAATATGAGTTAGATTGATAATAATAAGAGTAATAACTACAGTACTTGTCGTTCTATCGATCATATAAGCATAATAAGGCTAATAATATGAGTTAGATTGATAATAATAAGAGTAATAAGTATAGTAATTGTCGTTCTCTCGATCATATAAGCATAATAAGGCTAATAATATGAGTTAGAGTGATAATACTAAGAGTAGTGAGTATAGTAATTCTCATTCTATCGATCATATAAGCATAATATGGCTAATAATATGAGTTAGATTGATAATAATAAGAGTAATGAGTATAGTAATTGTAGTTCTATCGATCATATCGGCATAATATGGTGAATAATATGAGTTAGATTCATAATAATAAGAGTAATAACTACAGTAATTGTCGTTCTATCGATCATATAAGCATAATATGGCTAATAATATGAGTTAGATTGATAATAATAACAGTAATAAGTATAGTAATTGTCGTTCTATCGATAATATAAGCATAATATGGCTAATAATATGAGTTAGATTGATAATACTAAGAGTAGTGAGTATAGTAATTCTCGTTCTATCGATCATTTAAGCATAATATGGGTAATAATATGAGTCAGATTGATAATAATAACAGTAATAAGTATAGTAATTGTCGTTCTATCGATCATATAAGCATAATATGGCTAATAATATGAGTGAGATTGATAATACTAAGAGTAGTGAGTATAGTAATTCTCGTTCTATCGATCATATAAGCATAATATGGCTAATAATATGAGTTAGATTGATAATAATAAGAGTAATGAGTATAGTAATTGTAGTTCTATCGATCATATAAGCATAATATGGCTAATAATATGAGTTAGATTGATAATAATAAGAGTAATAACTACAGTAATTGTCGTTCTATCGATCATATAAGCATAATAAGGCTAATAATATGAGTTAGAGTGATAATACTAAGAGTAGTGAGTATAGTAATTCTCATTCTATCGATCATATAAGCATAATATGGCTAATAATATGAGTTAGATTGATAATAATAAGAGTAATGGGTATAGTAATTGTAGTTCTATCGATCATATAAGCAAAATATGGCTAATAATATGAGTTAGATTGATAATAATAAGAGTAATAACTACAGTAATTGTCGTTCTATCGATCATATAAGCATAATAAGGCTAATAATATGAGTTAGAGTGATAATACTAAGAGTAGTGAGTATAGTAATTCTCATTCTATCGATCATATAGCATAATATGGCTAATAATATGAGTTAGATTGATAATAATAAGAGTAATGGGTATAGTAATTGTAGTTCTATCGATCATATAAGCAAAATATGGCTAATAATATGAGTTAGATTGATAATACTAAGAGTAGTGAGTATAGTAATTCTCGTTCTATCGATCATATAAGCATAATATGGCTAATAATATGAGTTAGATTGATAATAATAAGAGTAATGAGTATAGTAATTGTAGTTCTATCGATCATTTAAGCATAATATGGCTAATAATATGAGTTAGATTGATAATAATAACAGTAATAAGTATAGTAATTGTCGTTCTATCGATAATATAACCATAATATGGCTAATAATATGAGTTAGATTGATAATACTAAGAGTAGTGAGTATAGTAATTCTCGTTCTATCGATCATGTAAGCATAATATGGCTAATAATACGAGTTAGATTGATAATAATAAGAGTAATAAGTATAGTAATTGTCGTTCTATCGATCATTTAAGCATAATATGGCTAATAATATGAGTTAGATTGATAATAATAAGAGTAATAACTACAGTAATTGTCGTTCTATCGATCATATAAGCATAATAAGGCTAATAATATGAGTTAGAGTGATAATACTAAGAGTAGTGAGTATAGTAATTCTCATTCTATCGATCATATAAGCATAATATGGCTAATAATATGAGTTAGATTGATAATAATAAGAGTAATGGGTATAGTAATTGTAGTTCTATCGATCATATAAGCAAAATATGGCTAATAATATGAGTTAGATTGATAATAATAAGAGTAATAACTACAGTAATTGTCGTTCTATCGATCATATAAGCATAATAAGGCTAATAATATGAGTTAGAGTGATAATACTAAGAGTAGTGAGTATAGTAATTCTCATTCTATCGATCATATAGCATAATATGGCTAATAATATGAGTTAGATTGATAATAATAAGAGTAATGGGTATAGTAATTGTAGTTCTATCGATCATATAAGCAAAATATGGCTAATAATATGAGTTAGATTGATAATACTAAGAGTAGTGAGTATAGTAATTCTCGTTCTATCGATCATATAAGCATAATATGGCTAATAATATGAGTTAGATTGATAATAATAAGAGTAATGAGTATAGTAATTGTCGTTCTATCGATCATATAAGCATAATAAGGCTAATAATATGAGTTAGAGTGATAATACTAAGAGTAGTGAGTATAGTAATTCTCATTCTATCGATCATATAAGCATAATATGGCTAATAATATGAGTTAGATTGATAATAATAAGAGTAATGGGTATAGTAATTGTAGTTCTATCGATCATATAAGCAAAATATGGCTAATAATATGAGTTAGATTGATAATAATAAGAGTAATAACTACAGTAATTGTCGTTCTATCGATCATATAAGCATAATAAGGCTAATAATATGAGTTAGAGTGATAATACTAAGAGTAGTGAGTATAGTAATTCTCATTCTATCGATCATATAGCATAATATGGCTAATAATATGAGTTAGATTGATAATAATAAGAGTAATGGGTATAGTAATTGTAGTTCTATCGATCATATAAGCAAAATATGGCTAATAATATGAGTTAGATTGATAATACTAAGAGTAGTGAGTATAGTAATTCTCGTTCTATCGATCATATAAGCATAATATGGCTAATAATATGAGTTAGATTGATAATAATAAGAGTAATGAGTATAGTAATTGTAGTTCTATCGATCATTTAAGCATAATATGGCTAATAATATGAGTTAGATTGATAATAATAACAGTAATAAGTATAGTAATTGTCGTTCTATCGATAATATAACCATAATATGGCTAATAATATGAGTTAGATTGATAATACTAAGAGTAGTGAGTATAGTAATTCTCGTTCTATCGATCATGTAAGCATAATATGGCTAATAATACGAGTTAGATTGATAATAATAAGAGTAATAAGTATAGTAATTGTCGTTCTATCGATCATTTAAGCATAATATGGCTAATAATATGAGTTAGATTGATAATAATAAGAGTAATAACTACAGTAATTGTCGTTCTATCGATCATATAAGCATAATAAGGCTAATAATATGAGTTAGAGTGATAATACTAAGAGTAGTGAGTATAGTAATTCTCATTCTATCGATCATATAAGCATAATATGGCTAATAATATGAGTTAGATTGATAATAATAAGAGTAATGGGTATAGTAATTGTAGTTCTATCGATCATATAAGCAAAATATGGCTAATAATATGAGTTAGATTGATAATAATAAGAGTAATAACTACAGTAATTGTCGTTCTATCGATCATATAAGCATAATAAGGCTAATAATATGAGTTAGAGTGATAATACTAAGAGTAGTGAGTATAGTAATTCTCATTCTATCGATCATATAGCATAATATGGCGAATAATATGAGTTAGATTGATAATAATAAGAGTAATGGGTATAGTAATTGTAGTTCTATCGATCATATAAGCAAAATATGGCTAATAATATGAGTTAGATTGATAATACTAAGAGTAGTGAGTATAGTAATTCTCGTTCTATCGATCATATAAGCATAATATGGCTAGTAATATGAGTTAGATTGATAATAATAAGAGTAATGAGTATAGTAATTGTAGTTCTATCGATCATTTAAGCATAATATGGCTAATAATATGAGTTAGATTGATAATAATAACAGTAATAAGTATAGTAATTGTCGTTCTATCGATAATATAACCATAATATGGCTAATAATATGAGTTAGATTGATAATACTAAGAGTAGTGAGTATAGTAATTCTCGTTCTATCGATCATGTAAGCATAATATGGCTAATAATACGAGTTAGATTGATAATAATAAGAGTAATAAGTATAGTAATTGTCGTTCTATCGATCATTTAAGCATAATATGGCTAATAATATGAGTTAGATTGATAATACTAAGAGTAGTGGGTATAGTAGTTCTCGTTCCATCGATCATATAAGCATAATATGGCTAATAATATGAGTTAGATTGATAATAATAAGAGTAATAAGTATAGTAATTGTCGTTCTGTCGATCATATAAGCATAATATGGCTAATAATATGAGTTAGATTGATAATAATAAGAGTAATGAGTATAGTAATTGTAGTTCTATCGATCATATCGGCATAATATGGTTAATAATATGAGTTAGATTCATAATAATAAGAGTAATAAGTATAGTAATTGTCGTTCTATCGATCATATAAGCATAATATGGCTAATAATATGAGTTAGATTGATAATCCTAAGAGTAGTGAGTATAGTAATTCTCGTTCTATCGATCATATAAGCATAATATGGCTAATAATATGAGTTAGATGGATAGTAATGAGAGTAATAAGTATAGTAATTGTCGTTCTATCGATCATATATGCATAATGAGGCTAATAATATGAGTTAGAGTGATAATACTAAGAGTAGTGAGTATAGTAATTCTCATTCTATCGATCATATAAGCATAATATGGCTAATAATATGAGTTAGATTGATAATAATAAGAGTAATGGGTATAGTAATTGTAGTTCTATCGATCATATAAGCAAAATATGGCTAATAATATGAGTTAGATTGATAATAATAAGAGTAATAACTACAGTAATTGTCGTTCTATCGATCATATGAGCATAATAAGGCTAATAATATGAGTTAGAGTGATAATACTAAGAGTAGTGAGTATTGTAATTCTCATTCTATCGATCATATAAGCATAATATGGCTAATAATATGAGTTAGATTGATAATAATAACAGTAATAAGTATAGTAACTGTCGTTCTATCGATAATATAAGCATAATATGGCTAATAATATGAGTTAGATTGATAATACTAAGAGTAGTGAGTATAGTAATTGTCGTTCTATCGATCATATAAGCATAATATGGCTAATAATATGATATAGATTGATAATAATAAGAGTAATAAGTATAGTATTTGTCGTTCTATCGATCATGTAAGCATAACATGGCTAATAATACGAGTTAGATTGATAACAATAAGAGTAATAAGTATAGTAATTGTCGTTCTATCGATCATTTAAGCATAATATGGGTAATAATATGAGTCAGATTGATAATAATAACAGTAATAAGTATAGTAATTGTCGTTCTATCGATAATATAAGCATAATATGGCTAATAATATGAGTTAGATTGATAATACTAAGAGTAGTGAGTATAGTAGTTCTCGTTCCATCGATCATATAAGCATAATATGGCTAATAATATGAGTTAGATTGATAATAATAAGAGTAATAAGTATAGTAATTGTCGTTCTATCGATCATATAAGCATAATATGGCTAATAATATGAGTTAGATTGATAATACTAAGAGTAGTGAGTATAGTAATTCTCGTTCTATCGATCATATAAGCATAATATGGCTAATAATATGAGTTAGATTGATAATAATAAGAGTAATGAGTATAGTAATTGTAGATCTATCGATCATTTAAGCATAATATGGCTAATAATATGAGTTAGATTGATAATAATAACAGTAATAAGTATAGTAATTGTCGTTCTATCGATCATTTAAGCATAATATGGGTAATAATATGAGTCAGATTGATAATAATAAGAGTAATAAGTATAGTAATTGTCGTTCTATCGATCATATAAGCATAACATGGCTAATAATATGAGTTAGATTGATAATACTAAGAGTAGTGAGTATAGTAGTTCTCGTTCTATCGATCATATAAGCATAATATGGCTAATAATATGAGTTAGATTGATAATAATAAGAGTAATAACTACAGTAATTGTCGTTCTATCGATCATATAAGCATAATAAGGCTAATAATATGAGTTAGATTGATAATAATAAGAGTAATAAGTATAGTAATTGTCGTTATCTCGATCATATGAGCATAATATGGCTAATAATATGAGTTAGAGTGATAATACTAAGAGTAGTGAGTATAGTAATTCTCATTCTATCGATCATTTAAGCATAATATGGTGAATAATATGAGTTAGATTCATAATAATAAGAGTAATAAGTATAGTAATTGTCGTTCTATCGATCATTTAAGCATAATATGGCTAATAATATGAGTTAGATTGATAATACTAAGAGTAGTGAGTATAGTTGTTCTCGTTCCATCGATCATATAAGCATAATATGGCTAATAATATGAGTTAGATTGATAATACTAAGAGTAGTGAGTATAGTAATTCTCGTTCTATCGATCATATAAGCATAATATGGCTAATAATATGAGTTAGATTGATAATAATAAGAGTAATAACTACAGTAATTGTCGTTCTATCGATCATATAAGCATAATAAGGCTAATAATATGAGTTAGATTGATAATAATAAGAGTAATAAGTATAGTAATTGTCGTTATCTCGATCATATGAGCATAATATGGCTAATAATATGAGTTAGAGTGATAATACTAAGAGTAGTGAGTATAGTAATTCTCATTCTATCGATCATTTAAGCATAATATGGTGAATAATATGAGTTAGATTCATAATAATAAGAGTAATAAGTATAGTAATTGTCGTTCTATCGATCATATAAGCATAATAAGGCTAATAATATGAGTTAGATTGATAATAATAAGAGTAATAAGTATAGTAATTGTCGTTCTCTCGATCATATAAGCATAATAAGGCTAATAATATGAGTTAGAGTGATAATACTAAGAGTAGTGAGTATAGTAATTCTCATTCTATCGATCATATAAGCATAATATGGCTAATAATATGAGTTAGAGTGATAATACTAAGAGTAGTGAGTATAGTAATTCTCATTCTATCGATCATATAGCATAATATGGCGAATAATATGAGTTAGATTGATAATAATAAGAGTAATGGGTATAGTAATTGTAGTTCTATCGATCATATAAGCAAAATATGGCTAATAATATGAGTTAGATTGATAATACTAAGAGTAGTGAGTATAGTAATTCTCGTTCTATCGATCATATAAGCATAATATGGCTAGTAATATGAGTTAGATTGATAATAATAAGAGTAATGAGTATAGTAATTGTAGTTCTATCGATCATATAAGCATAATATGGCTAATAATATGAGTTAGATTGATAATAATAAGAGTAATAACTACAGTAATTGTCGTTCTATCGATCATATAAGCATAATAAGGCTAATAATATGAGTTAGAGTGATAATACTAAGAGTAGTGAGTATAGTAATTCTCATTCTATCGATCATATAAGCATAATATGGCTAATAATATGAGTTAGATTGATAATAATAAGAGTAATGGGTATAGTAATTGTAGTTCTATCGATCATATAAGCAAAATATGGCTAATAATATGAGTTAGATTGATAATAATAAGAGTAATAACTACAGTAATTGTCGTTCTATCGATCATATAAGCATAATAAGGCTAATAATATGAGTTAGAGTGATAATACTAAGAGTAGTGAGTATAGTAATTCTCATTCTATCGATCATATAGCATAATATGGCTAATAATATGAGTTAGATTGATAATAATAAGAGTAATGGGTATAGTAATTGTAGTTCTATCGATCATATAAGCAAAATATGGCTAATAATATGAGTTAGATTGATAATACTAAGAGTAGTGAGTATAGTAATTCTCGTTCTATCGATCATATAAGCATAATATGGCTAATAATATGAGTTAGATTGATAATAATAAGAGTAATGAGTATAGTAATTGTAGTTCTATCGATCATTTAAGCATAATATGGCTAATAATATGAGTTAGATTGATAATAATAACAGTAATAAGTATAGTAATTGTCGTTCTATCGATAATATAACCATAATATGGCTAATAATATGAGTTAGATTGATAATACTAAGAGTAGTGAGTATAGTAATTCTCGTTCTATCGATCATGTAAGCATAATATGGCTAATAATACGAGTTAGATTGATAATAATAAGAGTAATAAGTATAGTAATTGTCGTTCTATCGATCATTTAAGCATAATATGGCTAATAATATGAGTTAGATTGATAATAATAAGAGTAATAACTACAGTAATTGTCGTTCTATCGATCATATAAGCATAATAAGGCTAATAATATGAGTTAGAGTGATAATACTAAGAGTAGTGAGTATAGTAATTCTCATTCTATCGATCATATAAGCATAATATGGCTAATAATATGAGTTAGATTGATAATAATAAGAGTAATGGGTATAGTAATTGTAGTTCTATCGATCATATAAGCAAAATATGGCTAATAATATGAGTTAGATTGATAATAATAAGAGTAATAACTACAGTAATTGTCGTTCTATCGATCATATAAGCATAATAAGGCTAATAATATGAGTTAGAGTGATAATACTAAGAGTAGTGAGTATAGTAATTCTCATTCTATCGATCATATAGCATAATATGGCTAATAATATGAGTTAGATTGATAATAATAAGAGTAATGGGTATAGTAATTGTAGTTCTATCGATCATATAAGCAAAATATGGCTAATAATATGAGTTAGATTGATAATACTAAGAGTAGTGAGTATAGTAATTCTCGTTCTATCGATCATATAAGCATAATATGGCTAATAATATGAGTTAGATTGATAATAATAAGAGTAATGAGTATAGTAATTGTCGTTCTATCGATCATATAAGCATAATAAGGCTAATAATATGAGTTAGAGTGATAATACTAAGAGTAGTGAGTATAGTAATTCTCATTCTATCGATCATATAAGCATAATATGGCTAATAATATGAGTTAGATTGATAATAATAAGAGTAATGGGTATAGTAATTGTAGTTCTATCGATCATATAAGCAAAATATGGCTAATAATATGAGTTAGATTGATAATAATAAGAGTAATAACTACAGTAATTGTCGTTCTATCGATCATATAAGCATAATAAGGCTAATAATATGAGTTAGAGTGATAATACTAAGAGTAGTGAGTATAGTAATTCTCATTCTATCGATCATATAGCATAATATGGCTAATAATATGAGTTAGATTGATAATAATAAGAGTAATGGGTATAGTAATTGTAGTTCTATCGATCATATAAGCAAAATATGGCTAATAATATGAGTTAGATTGATAATACTAAGAGTAGTGAGTATAGTAATTCTCGTTCTATCGATCATATAAGCATAATATGGCTAATAATATGAGTTAGATTGATAATAATAAGAGTAATGAGTATAGTAATTGTAGTTCTATCGATCATTTAAGCATAATATGGCTAATAATATGAGTTAGATTGATAATAATAACAGTAATAAGTATAGTAATTGTCGTTCTATCGATAATATAACCATAATATGGCTAATAATATGAGTTAGATTGATAATACTAAGAGTAGTGAGTATAGTAATTCTCGTTCTATCGATCATGTAAGCATAATATGGCTAATAATACGAGTTAGATTGATAATAATAAGAGTAATAAGTATAGTAATTGTCGTTCTATCGATCATTTAAGCATAATATGGCTAATAATATGAGTTAGATTGATAATAATAAGAGTAATAACTACAGTAATTGTCGTTCTATCGATCATATAAGCATAATAAGGCTAATAATATGAGTTAGAGTGATAATACTAAGAGTAGTGAGTATAGTAATTCTCATTCTATCGATCATATAAGCATAATATGGCTAATAATATGAGTTAGATTGATAATAATAAGAGTAATGGGTATAGTAATTGTAGTTCTATCGATCATATAAGCAAAATATGGCTAATAATATGAGTTAGATTGATAATAATAAGAGTAATAACTACAGTAATTGTCGTTCTATCGATCATATAAGCATAATAAGGCTAATAATATGAGTTAGAGTGATAATACTAAGAGTAGTGAGTATAGTAATTCTCATTCTATCGATCATATAGCATAATATGGCGAATAATATGAGTTAGATTGATAATAATAAGAGTAATGGGTATAGTAATTGTAGTTCTATCGATCATATAAGCAAAATATGGCTAATAATATGAGTTAGATTGATAATACTAAGAGTAGTGAGTATAGTAATTCTCGTTCTATCGATCATATAAGCATAATATGGCTAGTAATATGAGTTAGATTGATAATAATAAGAGTAATGAGTATAGTAATTGTAGTTCTATCGATCATTTAAGCATAATATGGCTAATAATATGAGTTAGATTGATAATAATAACAGTAATAAGTATAGTAATTGTCGTTCTATCGATAATATAACCATAATATGGCTAATAATATGAGTTAGATTGATAATACTAAGAGTAGTGAGTATAGTAATTCTCGTTCTATCGATCATGTAAGCATAATATGGCTAATAATACGAGTTAGATTGATAATAATAAGAGTAATAAGTATAGTAATTGTCGTTCTATCGATCATTTAAGCATAATATGGCTAATAATATGAGTTAGATTGATAATACTAAGAGTAGTGGGTATAGTAGTTCTCGTTCCATCGATCATATAAGCATAATATGGCTAATAATATGAGTTAGATTGATAATAATAAGAGTAATAAGTATAGTAATTGTCGTTCTGTCGATCATATAAGCATAATATGGCTAATAATATGAGTTAGATTGATAATAATAAGAGTAATGAGTATAGTAATTGTAGTTCTATCGATCATATCGGCATAATATGGTTAATAATATGAGTTAGATTCATAATAATAAGAGTAATAAGTATAGTAATTGTCGTTCTATCGATCATATAAGCATAATATGGCTAATAATATGAGTTAGATTGATAATCCTAAGAGTAGTGAGTATAGTAATTCTCGTTCTATCGATCATATAAGCATAATATGGCTAATAATATGAGTTAGATGGATAGTAATGAGAGTAATAAGTATAGTAATTGTCGTTCTATCGATCATATATGCATAATGAGGCTAATAATATGAGTTAGAGTGATAATACTAAGAGTAGTGAGTATAGTAATTCTCATTCTATCGATCATATAAGCATAATATGGCTAATAATATGAGTTAGATTGATAATAATAAGAGTAATGGGTATAGTAATTGTAGTTCTATCGATCATATAAGCAAAATATGGCTAATAATATGAGTTAGATTGATAATAATAAGAGTAATAACTACAGTAATTGTCGTTCTATCGATCATATGAGCATAATAAGGCTAATAATATGAGTTAGAGTGATAATACTA
>NW_027474907.1:0-23218 GCF_050947335.1 Megachile rotundata | reverse complement strand
ATATGCATAATATGGTTAATAATATGAGTTAGATTGATAATAATAAGAGTAATAAGTATAGTAATTGTCGTTCTATCGATCATATAAGCATAATATGGCTAATAATATGGGTTAGATTGATAATAATAAGCGTAATAAGTATAGTAATTGTCGTTCTATCGATCATATGAGCATAATATGGATAATAATATGAGTTAGGTTGATAATAATAAGAGTAATAAGTATAGTAAATGTCGTGCTATCGATCATATCTGCATAATATGGTTAATAATATGAGTTAGATTGATAATAGTCAGTGTAATAAGTATAGTAATTGTCGTTCTATCGATCATATAAGCATAATATGGTTGATAATATGAGTTAGATTGATAATAATAAGAGTAATAAGTATAGTAATTGTCGTTCTATCGATCATATCTGCATAATATGGTTAATAATATGAGTTAGATTGATAATAGTGAGTGTAATAAGTATAGTAATTGTCGTTCTATCGATCATATTAGCATAATATGGTTAATAATATGAGTTAGGTTGATAATAATAAGAGTAATAAGTATAGTAAATGTCGTGCTATCGATCATATATGCATAATATGGTTAATAATATGAGTTAGATTGATAATAATAAGAGTAATAAGTATAGTAATTGTCGTTCTATCGATCATATAAGCATAATATGGCTAATAATATGGGTTAGATTGATAATAATAAGCGTAATAAGTATAGTAATTGTCGTTCTATCGATCATATGAGCATAATATGGATAATAATATGAGTTAGATTGATAATAACAAGAGTAGTGAGTATAGTAAATGTCATGCTTTCGATCATATCTGCATAATATGGTTAATAATATGCGTTTGATTGATAATAGTAAGAGTAATGTGTATAGTAATTGTCGTTCTATCGATAATATAAGCATAATATGGCTAATAATATGAGTTAGATTGATAATAATAAGAGTAATAAGTATAGTAATTGTCGTTCTATCGATCATATCTGCATAATATGGTTAATAACATGAGTTAGATTGATAGTAGTGAGTGTAATAAGTATAGTAAATGTCGTTCTATCGATCATATGAGCATAATATGGGTAATAATATGAGTTGGATTGATAATGATAAGAGTAATGAGTATAGTAATTGTAGTTCTATCGATCATATAAGCATAATATGGCTAATAATATGAGTTAGATTGATAATAATATGAGTAATAAGTATAGTAATTGTCGTTCTATCGATCATATAAGCATAATATGGCTAATAATATGAGTTGGATTTATAATAATAAGAGTAAAAAGTATAGTAATTGTCGTTCTATCGATCATATAAGCATAATATGGCTAATAATATGAGTTAGATCGATAATGATAAGAGTAATAAGTACAGAAATTGTAGTTCTGTCGATCATATAAGCATAATATGGATAATAATATGTGTTAGATTGATAATAATAACAGTAATAAGTATAGTAATTGTCGTTCTATCGATAATATAAGCATAATATGGCTAATAATATGAGTTAGATTGATAATACTAAGAGTAGTGAGTATAGTAATTCTCGCACTATCGATCATATAAGCATAATATGGCTAATAATATGAGTTAGATTGATAATAATAAGCGTAATAAGTATAGTAATTGTCGTTCTATCAAAAATATAAACATAATATGGCTAATAATATGAATTAGGTAGATAATAATAAGAGTAATAAGTATAATAATTGTCGTTCTATCGATCATTTAAGCATAATATGGCTAATAATATGAGTTAGATTGATAATAATAAGAGTAATGAGTATAGTAATTGTCGTTCTATCGATCATATCTGCATAATATGGTTAATAACATGAGTTAGATTGATAATAGTGAGTGTAATAAGTATAGTAAATGTCGTTCTATCGATCATTTAAGCATAATATGGCGAATAATATGAGTTGGGTTGATAAAAATAAGAGTAAGAAGTATAGTAATTGTCCTTCTATCGATCATATAAGCATAATATGGCTAATAATATGAGTTAGGTTGATAATAATAAGAGTAATAAGTATAGTAAATGTCGTGCTATCGATCATATCTGCATAATATGGTTAATAATATGAGTTAGATTGATAATAGTCAGTGTAATAAGTATAGTAATTGACATTCTATCGATCATATAAGCATAATATGGTTGATAATATGAGTTAGATTGATAATAATAAGAGTAATAAGTATAGTAATTGTCGTTCTATCGATCATATCTGCATAATATGGTTAATAATATGAGTTAGATTGATAATAGTGAGTGTAATAAGTATAGTAATTGTCGTTCTATCGATCATATTAGCATAATATGGTTAATAATATGAGTTAGGTTGATAATAATAAGAGTAATAAGTATAGTGATTGTCGTTCTATCGATCATATAAGCATAATATGGCTAATAATATGAGTTAGTTTGATAATAATAAGCGTAATAAGTATAGTAAATGTCGTGCTATCGAACATATATGCATAATATGGTTAATAATATGAGTTAGATTGATAATAATAAGAGTAATAAGTATAGTAATTGTCGTTCTATCGATCATATAAGCATAATATGGCTAATAATATGGGTTAGATTGATAATAATAAGCGTAATAAGTATAGTAATTGTCGTTCTATCGATCATATGAGCATAATATGGATAATAATATGAGTTAGGTTGATAATAATAAGAGTAATAAGTATAGTAAATGTCGTGCTATCGATCATATCTGCATAATATGGTTAATAATATGAGTTAGATTGATAATAGTCAGTGTAATAAGTATAGTAATTGTCGTTCTATCGATCATATAAGCATAATATGGTTGATAATACGAGTTAGATTGATAATAATAAGAGTAATAAGTATAGTAATTGTCGTTCTATCGATCATATCTGCATAATATGGTTAATAATATGAGTTAGATTGATAATAGTGAGTGTAATAAGTATAGTAATTGTCGTTCTATCGATCATATTAGCATAATATGGTTAATAATATGAGTTAGGTTGATAATAATAAGAGTAATAAGTATAGTGATTGTCGTTCTATCGATCATATAAGCATAATATGGCTAATAATATGAGTTAGTTTGATAATAATAAGCGTAATAAGTATAGTAAATGTCGTGCTATCGATCATATATGCATAATATGGTTAATAATATGAGTTAGATTGATAATAATAAGAGTAATAAGTATAGTAATTGTCGTTCTATCGATCATATAAGCATAATATGGCTAATAATATGGGTTAGATTGATAATAATAAGCGTAATAAGTATAGTAATTGTCGTTCTATCGATCATATGAGCATAATATGGATAATAATATGAGTTAGATTGATAATAACAAGAGTAGTGAGTATAGTAAATGTCATGCTTTCGATCATATCTGCATAATATGGTTAATAATATGCGTTTGATTGATAATAGTAAGAGTAATGTGTATAGTAATTGTCGTTCTATCGATAATATAAGCATAATATGGCTAATAATATGAGTTAGATTGATAATAATAAGAGTAATAAGTATAGTAATTGTCGTTCTATCGATCATATCTGCATAATATGGTTAATAACATGAGTTAGATTGATAGTAGTGAGTGTAATAAGTATAGTAAATGTCGTTCTATCGATCATATGAGCATAATATGGGTAATAATATGAGTTGGATTGATAATGATAAGAGTAATGAGTATAGTAATTGTAGTTCTATCGATCATATAAGCATAATATGGCTAATAATATGAGTTAGATTGATAATAATATGAGTAATAAGTATAGTAATTGTCGTTCTATCGATCATATAAGCATAATATGGCTAATAATATGAGTTGGATTTATAATAATAAGAGTAAAAAGTATAGTAATTGTCGTTCTATCGATCATATAAGCATAATATGGCTAATAATATGAGTTAGATCGATAATGATAAGAGTAATAAGTACAGAAATTGTAGTTCTGTCGATCATATAAGCATAATATGGATAATAATATGTGTTAGATTGATAATAATAACAGTAATAAGTATAGTAATTGTCGTTCTATCGATAATATAAGCATAATATGGCTAATAATATGAGTTAGGTTGATAATAATAAGAGTAATAAGGATAGTGATTGTCGTTCTATCGATCAAATTTGCATAATATGGTTAATAATATGAGTTAGATTGATAACAGTGAGTGTAATAAGTATGGTAGTTGTCGTTCTGTCGATCATATAAGCATAATATGGCTAATAATATGAGTTAGGCTGATAATAATAAGAGTAATAGGTATAGTAAATGTCGTGCTATCGATCATATCTGCATAATATGGTTAATAATATTAGTTAGATTGATAATAGTGAGTGTAATAAGTATAGTAATTGTCGTTCTATCGATCATATGAGCATAATATGGCTAATAATATGGGTTAGATTGATAATAATAAGAGTAATAGGTATAGTAAATGTCGTGCTATCGATCATATCTGCATAATATGGTTAATAATATGAGTTAGATTGATAATAGTAAGTGTAATAAGTATAGTGATTGTCGTTCTATCGATCATATAAGCATAATATGGCTAATAACATGAGTTAGATTGATAATAATAACAGTAGTAAGTATAGTAATTGTCGTTCTATCGATAATATAAGCATAATATGGCTAATAATATGAGTTAGATTGATAATACTAAGAGTAGTGAGTATAGTAATTCTCGCACTATCGATCATATAAGCGTAATATGGCTAACAATATGAGTTGGATTTATAATAATAAGAGTAAAAAGTATAGTAATTGTCGTTCTATCGATCATATAAGCATAATATGGCTAATAATATGAGTTAGATCGATAATGATAAGAGTAATAAGTACAGAAATTGTAGTTCTGTCGATCATATAAGCATAATATGGATAATAATATGTGTTAGATTGATAATAATAACAGTAATAAGTATAGTAATTGTCGTTCTATCGATAATATAAGCATAATATGGCTAATAATATGAGTTAGGTTGATAATAATAAGAGTAATAAGTATAGTGATTGTCGTTCTATCGATCAAATTTGCATAATATGGTTAATAATATGAGTTAGATTGATAACAGTGAGTGTAATAAGTATGGTAGTTGTCGTTCTGTCGATCATATAAGCATAATATGGCTAATAATATGAGTTAGGCTGATAATAATAAGAGTAATTGGTATAGTAAATGTCGTGCTATCGATCATATCTGCATAATATGGTTAATAATATGAGTTATATTGATAATAGTGAGTGTAATAAGTATAGTAATTGTCGTTCTATCGATCATATAAGCATAATATGGCTAATAACATGAGTTAGATTGATAATAATAAGAGTAATAAGTACAGTAATGTCGTTCTATCGATCATATAAGCATAATATGGCTAATAATATGAGTTAGATTTATAATAATAAGAGTAATAAGTATAGTAATTGTCGTTCTATCGATAATATAAGCATAATATGGCTAATAATATGAGTTAGGTTGATAATAATAAGAGTAATAAGGATAGTGATTGTCGTTCTATCGATCAAATTTGCATAATATGGTTAATAATATGAGTTAGATTGATAACAGTGAGTGTAATAAGTATGGTAGTTGTCGTTCTGTCGATCATATAAGCATAATATGGCTAATAATATGAGTTAGGCTGATAATAATAAGAGTAATAGGTATAGTAAATGTCGTGCTATCGATCATATCTGCATAATATGGTTAATAATATTAGTTAGATTGATAATAGTGAGTGTAATAAGTATAGTAATTGTCGTTCTATCGATCATATGAGCATAATATGGCTAATAATATGGGTTAGATTGATAATAATAAGAGTAATAGGTATAGTAAATGTCGTGCTATCGATCATATCTGCATAATATGGTTAATAATATGAGTTAGAATTGATACTAGTAAGTGTAATAAGTATAGTAATTGTCGTTCTATCGATCATATAAGCATAATATGGCTAATAATATGAGTTAGATCGATAATGATAAGAGTAATAAGTACAGAAATTGTAGTTCTGTCGATCATATAAGCATAATATGGATAATAATATGTGTTAGATTGATAATAATAACAGTAATAAGTATAGTAATTGTCGTTCTATCGATAATATAAGCATAATATGGCTAATAATATGAGTTAGGTTGATAATAATAAGAGTAATAAGGATAGTGATTGTCGTTCTATCGATCAAATTTGCATAATATGGTTAATAATATGAGTTAGATTGATAACAGTGAGTGTAATAAGTATGGTAGTTGTCGTTCTGTCGATCATATAAGCATAATATGGCTAATAATATGAGTTAGGCTGATAATAATAAGAGTAATAGGTATAGTAAATGTCGTGCTATCGATCATATCTGCATAATATGGTTAATAATATTAGTTAGATTGATAATAGTGAGTGTAATAAGTATAGTAATTGTCGTTCTATCGATCATATGAGCATAATATGGCTAATAATATGGGTTAGATTGATAATAATAAGAGTAATAGGTATAGTAAATGTCGTGCTATCGATCATATCTGCATAATATGGTTAATAATATGAGTTAGATTGATAATAGTAAGTGTAATAAGTATAGTAATTGTCGTTCTATCGATCATATAAGCATAATATGGCTAATAACATGAGTTGGATTGATAATAATAAGAGTAATAAGTACAGTAATGTCGTTCTATCGATCATATAAGCATAATATGGCTAATAATATGAGTTAGATTTATAATAATAAGAGTAATAAGTATAGTAATTGTCGTTCTATCGATCATATAAGCATAATATGGCTAATAATATGAGTTAGATCGATAATGATAAGAGTAACGGGTACAGTAATTATCGTTCTATCGATCATATAAGAATAATATCGCTAATAATATGAGTTATTATTGATAATAATAAGCGTAATAAGTATAGTAATTGTCGTTCTATCGATCATATGAGCATAATATGGCTAATAATATGGGTTAGATTGATAATAATAAGAGTAATAGGTATAGTAAATGTCGTGCTATCGATCATATCTGCATAATATGGTTAATAATATGAGTTAGATTGATAATAGTAAGTGTAATAAGTATAGTAATTGTAGTTCTATCGATCATATAAGCATAATATGGCTAATAACATGAGTCAGATTGATAATAATAACAGTAGTAAGTATAGTAATTGTCGTTCTATCGATAATATAAGCATAATATGGCTAATAATATGAGTTAGATTGATAATACTAAGAGTAGTGAGTATAGTAATTCTCGCACTATCGATCATATAAGCATAATATGGCTAATAATATGAGTTAGATTGATAATAATAAGCGTAATAAGTATAGTAATTGTCGTTCTATCAAAAATATAAGCATAATATGGCTAATAATATGAATTAGGTAGATAATAATAAGAGTAATAAGTATAATAATTGTCGTTCTATCGATCATTTAAGCATAATATGGCTAATAATATGAGTTAGATTGATAATAATAAGAGTAATGAGTATAGTAATTGTAGTTCTATCGATCACATAAGCATAATATGGCTAATAATATGAGTTAGGTTGATAATAATACGAGTAATAAGTATAGTAAATGTCGTGCTATCGATCATATCTGCATAATATGGTTAATAATATGAGTTAGATTGATAATAGTGAGTGTAATAAGTATAGTAATTGTCGTTCTATCGATCATATTAGCATAATATGGTTAATAATATGAGTTAGGTTGATAATAATAAGAGTAATAAGTATAGTAATTGTCGTTCTATCGATCATATGAGCATAATATGGATAATAATATGAGTTAGATTGATAATAACATGAGTAGTCAGTATAGTAAATGTCGTGCTATCGATCATATCTGCATAATATGGTTAATAATATGTGTTAGATTGATAATAGTAAGAGTAATAAGTATAGTGATTGTCGTTCTATTGATCAAATTTGCATAATATGGTTAATAATATGAGTTAGATTGATAACAGTGAGTGTAATAAGTATAGTAGTTGTCGTTCTGTCGATCATATAAGCATAATATGGCTAATAATATGAGTTAGGCTGATAATAATAAGAGTAATAAGTATAGTAATTGTCGTTCTATCGATCATTTAAGCATAATATGGCTAATAATATGAGTTAGATTGATAATAATAAGAATAATAAGTATAGTAGTTGTCGTTCTGTCGATCATATAAGCATAATATGGCTAATAATATGAGTTAGGCTGATAATAATAAGAGTAATAAGTATAGTAAATGTCGTTCTATCGATCATTTAAGCATAATACGGCTAATAATATGAGTTAGAATGATAATAATAAGAATAATGAGTATAGTAATTGTAGTTCTATCGATCATGTCTACATAATATGGTTAATAATATGAGATAGATTGATAATAATAAGAGTAATAAGTATAGTAATTGTCGTTCCATCGATCATATAAGCATAATATGGCTAATAATATAGTTAGATTGATAATAATAAGAGTAATAAGTATAGTAATTGTCGTTCTATCGATCATTTAAGCATAATATGGCTAATAATATGAGTTAGATTGATAGTAATAACAGTAATAAGTATAGTAATTGTCGTTCTATCGATAATATAAGCATAATATGGCTAATTATATGAGTTAGATTTATAATAATAAGAGTAATAAGTATAGTAATTGTCGTTCTATCGATCATATCTGCATAATATGGTTAATAACATGAGCTGGATTAATAGTAGTGAGTGTAGTAAGTATAGTAATTGTCGTTCTATCGATCATATAAGCATAATATGGCTAATAATATGAGTTAGATCGATAATGATAAGAGTAATAAATACAGAAATTGTAGTTCTGTCGATCATATAAGCATAATATGGCTAATAATATGTGTTAGATTGATAATAATAACAGTAATAAGTATAGTAATTGTCGTTCTATCGATAATATAAGCATAATATGGCTAATAATATGAGTTAGGTTGATAAAAATAAGAGTAATAAGTATAGTGATTGTCGTTCTATCGATCAAATTTGCATAATATGGTTAATAATATGAGTTAGATTGATAACAGTGAGTGTAATAAGTATGGTAGTTGTCGTTCTGTCGATCATATAAGCATAATATGGCTAATAATATGAGTTAGGCTGATAATAATAAGAGTAATTGGTATAGTAAATGTCGTGCTATCGATCATATCTGCATAATATGGTTAATAATATGAGTTAGATTGATAATAGTGAGTGTAATAAGTATAGTAATTGTCGTTCTATCGATCATATAAGCATAATATGGCTAATAACATGAGTTAGATTGATAATAATAAGAGTAATAAGTACAGTAATGTCGTTCTATCGATCATATAAGCATAATATGGCTAATAATATGAGTTAGATTGATAATACTAAGAGTAGTGAGTATAGTAATTGTAGTTCTATCGATCATTTAAGCATAATATGGCTAATAATATGAGTTAGATTTATAATAATAAGAGTAATAAGTATAGTAATTGTCGTTCTATCGATCATATAAGCATAATATGGCTAATAATATGAGTTAGATCGATAATGATAAGAGTAATAAGTACAGAAATTGTAGTTCTGTCGATCATATAAGCATAATATGGCTAATAATATGTGTTAGATTGATAATAATAACAGTAATAAGTATAGTAATTGTCGTTCTATCGATAATATAAGCATAATATGGCTAATAATATGAGTTAGGTTGATAATAATAAGAGTAATAAGTATAGTGATTGTCGTTCTATCGATCAAATTTGCATAATATGGTTAATAATATGAGTTAGATTGATAACAGTGAGTGTAATAAGTATGGTAGTTGTCGTTCTGTCGATCATATAAGCATAATATGGCTAATAATATGAGTTAGGCTGATAATAATAAGAGTAATAGGTATAGTAAATGTCGTGCTATCGATCATATCTGCATAATATGGTTAATAATATGAGTTAGATTGATAATAGTGAGTGTAATAAGTATAGTAATTGTCGTTCTATCGATCATATAAGCATAATATGGCTAATAACATGAGTTGGATTGATAATAATAAGAGTAATAAGTACAGTAATGTCGTTCTATCGATCATATAAGCATAATATGGTTAATAATATGGGTTAGATTGATAATGATAAGAGTAATGGGTACAGTAATTATCGTTCTATCGATCATATAAGCATAATATCGCTAATAATATGAGTTATTATTGATAATAATAAGCGTAATAAGTATAGTAATTGTCGTTCTATCGATCATATGAGCATAATATGGCTAATAATATGGGTTAGATTGATAATAATAAGAGTAATAGGTATAGTAAATGTCGTGCTATCGATCATATCTGCATAATATGGTTAATAATATGAGTTAGATTGATAATAGTAAGTGTAATAAGTATAGTAATTGTAGTTCTATCGATCATATAAGCATAATATGCCTAATAACATGAGTCAGATTGATAATAATAACAGTAGTAAGTATAGTAATTGTCGTTCTATCGATAATATAAGCATAATATGACTAATAATATGAGTTAGATTGATAATACTAAGAGTAGTGAGTATAGTAATTCTCGCACTATCGATCATATAAGCATAATATGGCTAATAATATGAGTTAGATTGATAATAATAAGCGTAATAAGTATAGTAATTGTCGTTCTATCAAAAATATAAACATAATATGGCTAATAATATGAATTAGGTAGATAATAATAAGAGTAATAAGTATAATAATTGTCGTTCTATCGATCATTTAAGCATAATATGGCTAATAATATGAGTTAGATTGATAATAATAAGAGTAATGAGTATAGTAATTGTCGTTCTATCGATCATATCTGCATAATATGGTTAATAACATGAGTTAGATTGATAATAGTGAGTGTAATAAGTATAGTAAATGTCGTTCTATCGATCATTTAAGCATAATATGGCGAATAATATGAGTTGGGTTGATAAAAATAAGAGTAAGAAGTATAGTAATTGTCCTTCTATCGATCATATAAGCATAATATGGCTAATAATATGAGTTAGGTTGATAATAATAAGAGTAATAAGTATAGTAAATGTCGTGCTATCGATCATATCTGCATAATATGGTTAATAATATGAGTTAGATTGATAATAGTCAGTGTAATAAGTATAGTAATTGTCATTCTATCGATCATATAAGCATAATATGGTTGATAATATGAGTTAGATTGATAATAATAAGAGTAATAAGTATAGTAATTGTCGTTCTATCGATCATATCTGCATAATATGGTTAATAATATGAGTTAGATTGATAATAGTGAGTGTAATAAGTATAGTAATTGTCGTTCTATCGATCATATTAGCATAATATGGTTGATAAAATGAGTTAGGTTGATAATAATAAGAGTAATAAGTATAGTGATTGTCGTTCTATCGATCATATAAGCATAATATGGCTAATAATATGAGTTAGTTTGATAATAATAAGCGTAATAAGTATAGTAAATGTCGTGCTATCGAACATATATGCATAATATGGTTAATAATATGAGTTAGATTGATAATAATAAGAGTAATAAGTATAGTAATTGTCGTTCTATCGATCATATAAGCATAATATGGCTAATAATATGGGTTAGATTGATAATAATAAGCGTAATAAGTATAGTAATTGTCGTTCTATCGATCATATGAGCATAATATGGATAATAATATGAGTTAGGTTGATAATAATAAGAGTAATAAGTATAGTAAATGTCGTGCTATCGATCATATCTGCATAATATGGTTAATAATATGAGTTAGATTGATAATAGTCAGTGTAATAAGTATAGTAATTGTCGTTCTATCGATCATATAAGCATAATATGGTTGATAATATGAGTTAGATTGATAATAATAAGAGTAATAAGTATAGTAATTGTCGTTCTATCGATCATATCTGCATAATATGGTTAATAATATGAGTTAGATTGATAATAGTGAGTGTAATAAGTATAGTAATTGTCGTTCTATCGATCATATTAGCATAATATGGTTAATAATATGAGTTAGGTTGATAATAATAAGAGTAATAAGTATAGTAAATGTCGTGCTATCGATCATATATGCATAATATGGTTAATAATATGAGTTAGATTGATAATAATAAGAGTAATAAGTATAGTAATTGTCGTTCTATCGATCATATAAGCATAATATGGCTAATAATATGGGTTAGATTGATAATAATAAGCGTAATAAGTATAGTAATTGTCGTTCTATCGATCATATGAGCATAATATGGATAATAATATGAGTTAGATTGATAATAACAAGAGTAGTGAGTATAGTAAATGTCATGCTTTCGATCATATCTGCATAATATGGTTAATAATATGCGTTTGATTGATAATAGTAAGAGTAATGTGTATAGTAATTGTCGTTCTATCGATAATATAAGCATAATATGGCTAATAATATGAGTTAGATTGATAATAATAAGAGTAATAAGTATAGTAATTGTCGTTCTATCGATCATATCTGCATAATATGGTTAATAACATGAGTTAGATTGATAGTAGTGAGTGTAATAAGTATAGTAAATGTCGTTCTATCGATCATATGAGCATAATATGGGTAATAATATGAGTTGGATTGATAATGATAAGAGTAATGAGTATAGTAATTGTAGTTCTATCGATCATATAAGCATAATATGGCTAATAATATGAGTTAGATTGATAATAATATGAGTAATAAGTATAGTAATTGTCGTTCTATCGATCATATAAGCATAATATGGCTAATAATATGAGTTGGATTTATAATAATAAGAGTAAAAAGTATAGTAATTGTCGTTCTATCGATCATATAAGCATAATATGGCTAATAATATGAGTTAGATCGATAATGATAAGAGTAATAAGTACAGAAATTGTAGTTCTGTCGATCATATAAGCATAATATGGATAATAATATGTGTTAGATTGATAATAATAACAGTAATAAGTATAGTAATTGTCGTTCTATCGATAATATAAGCATAATATGGCTAATAATATGAGTTAGATTGATAATACTAAGAGTAGTGAGTATAGTAATTCTCGCACTATCGATCATATAAGCATAATATGGCTAATAATATGAGTTAGATTGATAATAATAAGCGTAATAAGTATAGTAATTGTCGTTCTATCAAAAATATAAACATAATATGGCTAATAATATGAATTAGGTAGATAATAATAAGAGTAATAAGTATAATAATTGTCGTTCTATCGATCATTTAAGCATAATATGGCTAATAATATGAGTTAGATTGATAATAATAAGAGTAATGAGTATAGTAATTGTCGTTCTATCGATCATATCTGCATAATATGGTTAATAACATGAGTTAGATTGATAATAGTGAGTGTAATAAGTATAGTAAATGTCGTTCTATCGATCATTTAAGCATAATATGGCGAATAATATGAGTTGGGTTGATAAAAATAAGAGTAAGAAGTATAGTAATTGTCCTTCTATCGATCATATAAGCATAATATGGCTAATAATATGAGTTAGGTTGATAATAATAAGAGTAATAAGTATAGTAAATGTCGTGCTATCGATCATATCTGCATAATATGGTTAATAATATGAGTTAGATTGATAATAGTCAGTGTAATAAGTATAGTAATTGTCATTCTATCGATCATATAAGCATAATATGGTTGATAATATGAGTTAGATTGATAATAATAAGAGTAATAAGTATAGTAATTGTCGTTCTATCGATCATATCTGCATAATATGGTTAATAATATGAGTTAGATTGATAATAGTGAGTGTAATAAGTATAGTAATTGTCGTTCTATCGATCATATTAGCATAATATGGTTAATAATATGAGTTAGGTTGATAATAATAAGAGTAATAAGTATAGTGATTGTCGTTCTATCGATCATATAAGCATAATATGGCTAATAATATGAGTTAGTTTGATAATAATAAGCGTAATAAGTATAGTAAATGTCGTGCTATCGAACATATATGCATAATATGGTTAATAATATGAGTTAGATTGATAATAATAAGAGTAATAAGTATAGTAATTGTCGTTCTATCGATCATATAAGCATAATATGGCTAATAATATGGGTTAGATTGATAATAATAAGCGTAATAAGTATAGTAATTGTCGTTCTATCGATCATATGAGCATAATATGGATAATAATATGAGTTAGGTTGATAATAATAAGAGTAATAAGTATAGTAAATGTCGTGCTATCGATCATATCTGCATAATATGGTTAATAATATGAGTTAGATTGATAATAGTCAGTGTAATAAGTATAGTAATTGTCGTTCTATCGATCATATAAGCATAATATGGTTGATAATATGAGTTAGATTGATAATAATAAGAGTAATAAGTATAGTAATTGTCGTTCTATCGATCATATCTGCATAATATGGTTAATAATATGAGTTAGATTGATAATAGTGAGTGTAATAAGTATAGTAATTGTCGTTCTATCGATCATATTAGCATAATATGGTTAATAATATGAGTTAGGTTGATAATAATAAGAGTAATAAGTATAGTGATTGTCGTTCTATCGATCATATAAGCATAATATGGCTAATAATATGAGTTAGTTTGATAATAATAAGCGTAATAAGTATAGTAAATGTCGTGCTATCGATCATATATGCATAATATGGTTAATAATATGAGTTAGATTGATAATAATAAGAGTAATAAGTATAGTAATTGTCGTTCTATCGATCATATAAGCATAATATGGCTAATAATATGGGTTAGATTGATAATAATAAGCGTAATAAGTATAGTAATTGTCGTTCTATCGATCATATGAGCATAATATGGATAATAATATGAGTTAGATTGATAATAACAAGAGTAGTGAGTATAGTAAATGTCATGCTTTCGATCATATCTGCATAATATGGTTAATAATATGCGTTTGATTGATAATAGTAAGAGTAATGTGTATAGTAATTGTCGTTCTATCGATAATATAAGCATAATATGGCTAATAATATGAGTTAGATTGATAATAATAAGAGTAATAAGTATAGTAATTGTCGTTCTATCGATCATATCTGCATAATATGGTTAATAACATGAGTTAGATTGATAGTAGTGAGTGTAATAAGTATAGTAAATGTCGTTCTATCGATCATATGAGCATAATATGGGTAATAATATGAGTTGGATTGATAATGATAAGAGTAATGAGTATAGTAATTGTAGTTCTATCGATAATATAAGCATAATATGGCTAATAATATGAGTTAGGTTGATAATAATAAGAGTAATAAGTATAGTGATTGTCGTTCTATCGATCAAATTTGCATAATATGGTTAATAATATGAGTTAGATTGATAACAGTGAGTGTAATAAGTATGGTAGTTGTCGTTCTGTCGATCATATAAGCATAATATGGCTAATAATATGAGTTAGGCTGATAATAATAAGAGTAATTGGTATAGTAAATGTCGTGCTATCGATCATATCTGCATAATATGGTTAATAATATGAGTTATATTGATAATAGTGAGTGTAATAAGTATAGTAATTGTCGTTCTATCGATCATATAAGCATAATATGGCTAATAACATGAGTTAGATTGATAATAATAAGAGTAATAAGTACAGTAATGTCGTTCTATCGATCATATAAGCATAATATGGCTAATAATATGAGTTAGATTTATAATAATAAGAGTAATAAGTATAGTAATTGTCGTTCTATCGATAATATAAGCATAATATGGCTAATAATATGAGTTAGGTTGATAATAATAAGAGTAATAAGGATAGTGATTGTCGTTCTATCGATCAAATTTGCATAATATGGTTAATAATATGAGTTTGATTGATAACAGTGAGTGTAATAAGTATGGTAGTTGTCGTTCTGTCGATCATATAAGCATAATATGGCTAATAATATGAGTTAGGCTGATAATAATAAGAGTAATAGGTATAGTAAATGTCGTGCTATCGATCATATCTGCATAATATGGTTAATAATATTAGTTAGATTGATAATAGTGAGTGTAATAAGTATAGTAATTGTCGTTCTATCGATCATATGAGCATAATATGGCTAATAATATGGGTTAGATTGATAATAATAAGAGTAATAGGTATAGTAAATGTCGTGCTATCGATCATATCTGCATAATATGGTTAATAATATGAGTTAGAATTGATACTAGTAAGTGTAATAAGTATAGTAATTGTCGTTCTATCGATCATATAAGCATAATATGGCTAATAATATGAGTTAGATCGATAATGATAAGAGTAATAAGTACAGAAATTGTAGTTCTGTCGATCATATAAGCATAATATGGATAATAATATGTGTTAGATTGATAATAATAACAGTAATAAGTATAGTAATTGTCGTTCTATCGATAATATAAGCATAATATGGCTAATAATATGAGTTAGGTTGATAATAATAAGAGTAATAAGGATAGTGATTGTCGTTCTATCGATCAAATTTGCATAATATGGTTAATAATATGAGTTAGATTGATAACAGTGAGTGTAATAAGTATGGTAGTTGTCGTTCTGTCGATCATATAAGCATAATATGGCTAATAATATGAGTTAGGCTGATAATAATAAGAGTAATAGGTATAGTAAATGTCGTGCTATCGATCATATCTGCATAATATGGTTAATAATATTAGTTAGATTGATAATAGTGAGTGTAATAAGTATAGTAATTGTCGTTCTATCGATCATATGAGCATAATATGGCTAATAATATGGGTTAGATTGATAATAATAAGAGTAATAGGTATAGTAAATGTCGTGCTATCGATCATATCTGCATAATATGGTTAATAATATGAGTTAGATTGATAATAGTAAGTGTAATAAGTATAGTAATTGTCGTTCTATCGATCATATAAGCATAATATGGCTAATAACATGAGTTGGATTGATAATAATAAGAGTAATAAGTACAGTAATGTCGTTCTATCGATCATATAAGCATAATATGGCTAATAATATGAGTTAGATTTATAATAATAAGAGTAATAAGTATAGTAATTGTCGTTCTATCGATCATATAAGCATAATATGGCTAATAATATGAGTTAGATCGATAATGATAAGAGTAATGGGTACAGTAATTATCGTTCTATCGATCATATAAGAATAATATCGCTAATAATATGAGTTATTATTGATAATAATAAGCGTAATAAGTATAGTAATTGTCGTTCTATCGATCATATGAGCATAATATGGCTAATAATATGGGTTAGATTGATAATAATAAGAGTAATAGGTATAGTAAATGTCGTGCTATCGATCATATCTGCATAATATGGTTAATAATATGAGTTAGATTGATAATAGTAAGTGTAATAAGTATAGTAATTGTAGTTCTATCGATCATATAAGCATAATATGGCTAATAACATGAGTCAGATTGATAATAATAACAGTAGTAAGTATAGTAATTGTCGTTCTATCGATAATATAAGCATAATATGGCTAATAATATGAGTTAGGCTGATAATAATAAGAGTAATAGGTATAGTAAATGTCGTGCTATCGATCATATCTGCATAATATGGTTAATAATATGAGTTAGATTGATAATAGTGAGTGTAATAAGTATAGTAATTGTCGTTCTATCGATCATATAAGCATAATATGGCTAATAACATGAGTTGGATTGATAATAATAAGAGTAATAAGTACAGTAATGTCGTTCTATCGATCATATAAGCATAATATGGTTAATAATATGGGTTAGATTGATAATGATAAGAGTAATGGGTACAGTAATTATCGTTCTATCGATCATATAAGCATAATATCGCTAATAATATGAGTTATTATTGATAATAATAAGCGTAATAAGTATAGTAATTGTCGTTCTATCGATCATATGAGCATAATATGGCTAATAATATGGGTTAGATTGATAATAATAAGAGTAATAGGTATAGTAAATGTCGTGCTATCGATCATATCTGCATAATATGGTTAATAATATGAGTTAGATTGATAATAGTAAGTGTAATAAGTATAGTAATTGTAGTTCTATCGATCATATAAGCATAATATGCCTAATAACATGAGTCAGATTGATAATAATAACAGTAGTAAGTATAGTAATTGTCGTTCTATCGATAATATAAGCATAATATGACTAATAATATGAGTTAGATTGATAATACTAAGAGTAGTGAGTATAGTAATTCTCGCACTATCGATCATATAAGCATAATATGGCTAATAATATGAGTTAGATTGATAATAATAAGCGTAATAAGTATAGTAATTGTCGTTCTATCAAAAATATAAACATAATATGGCTAATAATATGAATTAGGTAGATAATAATAAGAGTAATAAGTATAATAATTGTCGTTCTATCGATCATTTAAGCATAATATGGCTAATAATATGAGTTAGATTGATAATAATAAGAGTAATGAGTATAGTAATTGTCGTTCTATCGATCATATCTGCATAATATGGTTAATAACATGAGTTAGATTGATAATAGTGAGTGTAATAAGTATAGTAAATGTCGTTCTATCGATCATTTAAGCATAATATGGCGAATAATATGAGTTGGGTTGATAAAAATAAGAGTAAGAAGTATAGTAATTGTCCTTCTATCGATCATATAAGCATAATATGGCTAATAATATGAGTTAGGTTGATAATAATAAGAGTAATAAGTATAGTAAATGTCGTGCTATCGATCATATCTGCATAATATGGTTAATAATATGAGTTAGATTGATAATAGTCAGTGTAATAAGTATAGTAATTGTCATTCTATCGATCATATAAGCATAATATGGTTGATAATATGAGTTAGATTGATAATAATAAGAGTAATAAGTATAGTAATTGTCGTTCTATCGATCATATCTGCATAATATGGTTAATAATATGAGTTAGATTGATAATAGTGAGTGTAATAAGTATAGTAATTGTCGTTCTATCGATCATATTAGCATAATATGGTTGATAAAATGAGTTAGGTTGATAATAATAAGAGTAATAAGTATAGTGATTGTCGTTCTATCGATCATATAAGCATAATATGGCTAATAATATGAGTTAGTTTGATAATAATAAGCGTAATAAGTATAGTAAATGTCGTGCTATCGAACATATATGCATAATATGGTTAATAATATGAGTTAGATTGATAATAATAAGAGTAATAAGTATAGTAATTGTCGTTCTATCGATCATATAAGCATAATATGGCTAATAATATGGGTTAGATTGATAATAATAAGCGTAATAAGTATAGTAATTGTCGTTCTATCGATCATATGAGCATAATATGGATAATAATATGAGTTAGGTTGATAATAATAAGAGTAATAAGTATAGTAAATGTCGTGCTATCGATCATATCTGCATAATATGGTTAATAATATGAGTTAGATTGATAATAGTCAGTGTAATAAGTATAGTAATTGTCGTTCTATCGATCATATAAGCATAATATGGTTGATAATATGAGTTAGATTGATAATAATAAGAGTAATAAGTATAGTAATTGTCGTTCTATCGATCATATCTGCATAATATGGTTAATAATATGAGTTAGATTGATAATAGTGAGTGTAATAAGTATAGTAATTGTCGTTCTATCGATCATATTAGCATAATATGGTTAATAATATGAGTTAGGTTGATAATAATAAGAGTAATAAGTATAGTAAATGTCGTGCTATCGATCATATATGCATAATATGGTTAATAATATGAGTTAGATTGATAATAATAAGAGTAATAAGTATAGTAATTGTCGTTCTATCGATCATATAAGCATAATATGGCTAATAATATGGGTTAGATTGATAATAATAAGCGTAATAAGTATAGTAATTGTCGTTCTATCGATCATATGAGCATAATATGGATAATAATATGAGTTAGATTGATAATAACAAGAGTAGTGAGTATAGTAAATGTCATGCTTTCGATCATATCTGCATAATATGGTTAATAATATGCGTTTGATTGATAATAGTAAGAGTAATGTGTATAGTAATTGTCGTTCTATCGATAATATAAGCATAATATGGCTAATAATATGAGTTAGATTGATAATAATAAGAGTAATAAGTATAGTAATTGTCGTTCTATCGATCATATCTGCATAATATGGTTAATAACATGAGTTAGATTGATAGTAGTGAGTGTAATAAGTATAGTAAATGTCGTTCTATCGATCATATGAGCATAATATGGGTAATAATATGAGTTGGATTGATAATGATAAGAGTAATGAGTATAGTAATTGTAGTTCTATCGATCATATAAGCATAATATGGCTAATAATATGAGTTAGATTGATAATAATATGAGTAATAAGTATAGTAATTGTCGTTCTATCGATCATATAAGCATAATATGGCTAATAATATGAGTTGGATTTATAATAATAAGAGTAAAAAGTATAGTAATTGTCGTTCTATCGATCATATAAGCATAATATGGCTAATAATATGAGTTAGATCGATAATGATAAGAGTAATAAGTACAGAAATTGTAGTTCTGTCGATCATATAAGCATAATATGGATAATAATATGTGTTAGATTGATAATAATAACAGTAATAAGTATAGTAATTGTCGTTCTATCGATAATATAAGCATAATATGGCTAATAATATGAGTTAGATTGATAATACTAAGAGTAGTGAGTATAGTAATTCTCGCACTATCGATCATATAAGCATAATATGGCTAATAATATGAGTTAGATTGATAATAATAAGCGTAATAAGTATAGTAATTGTCGTTCTATCAAAAATATAAACATAATATGGCTAATAATATGAATTAGGTAGATAATAATAAGAGTAATAAGTATAATAATTGTCGTTCTATCGATCATTTAAGCATAATATGGCTAATAATATGAGTTAGATTGATAATAATAAGAGTAATGAGTATAGTAATTGTCGTTCTATCGATCATATCTGCATAATATGGTTAATAACATGAGTTAGATTGATAATAGTGAGTGTAATAAGTATAGTAAATGTCGTTCTATCGATCATTTAAGCATAATATGGCGAATAATATGAGTTGGGTTGATAAAAATAAGAGTAAGAAGTATAGTAATTGTCCTTCTATCGATCATATAAGCATAATATGGCTAATAATATGAGTTAGGTTGATAATAATAAGAGTAATAAGTATAGTAAATGTCGTGCTATCGATCATATCTGCATAATATGGTTAATAATATGAGTTAGATTGATAATAGTCAGTGTAATAAGTATAGTAATTGTCATTCTATCGATCATATAAGCATAATATGGTTGATAATATGAGTTAGATTGATAATAATAAGAGTAATAAGTATAGTAATTGTCGTTCTATCGATCATATCTGCATAATATGGTTAATAATATGAGTTAGATTGATAATAGTGAGTGTAATAAGTATAGTAATTGTCGTTCTATCGATCATATTAGCATAATATGGTTAATAATATGAGTTAGGTTGATAATAATAAGAGTAATAAGTATAGTGATTGTCGTTCTATCGATCATATAAGCATAATATGGCTAATAATATGAGTTAGTTTGATAATAATAAGCGTAATAAGTATAGTAAATGTCGTGCTATCGAACATATATGCATAATATGGTTAATAATATGAGTTAGATTGATAATAATAAGAGTAATAAGTATAGTAATTGTCGTTCTATCGATCATATAAGCATAATATGGCTAATAATATGGGTTAGATTGATAATAATAAGCGTAATAAGTATAGTAATTGTCGTTCTATCGATCATATGAGCATAATATGGATAATAATATGAGTTAGGTTGATAATAATAAGAGTAATAAGTATAGTAAATGTCGTGCTATCGATCATATCTGCATAATATGGTTAATAATATGAGTTAGATTGATAATAGTCAGTGTAATAAGTATAGTAATTGTCGTTCTATCGATCATATAAGCATAATATGGTTGATAATATGAGTTAGATTGATAATAATAAGAGTAATAAGTATAGTAATTGTCGTTCTATCGATCATATCTGCATAATATGGTTAATAATATGAGTTAGATTGATAATAGTGAGTGTAATAAGTATAGTAATTGTCGTTCTATCGATCATATTAGCATAATATGGTTAATAATATGAGTTAGGTTGATAATAATAAGAGTAATAAGTATAGTGATTGTCGTTCTATCGATCATATAAGCATAATATGGCTAATAATATGAGTTAGTTTGATAATAATAAGCGTAATAAGTATAGTAAATGTCGTGCTATCGATCATATATGCATAATATGGTTAATAATATGAGTTAGATTGATAATAATAAGAGTAATAAGTATAGTAATTGTCGTTCTATCGATCATATAAGCATAATATGGCTAATAATATGGGTTAGATTGATAATAATAAGCGTAATAAGTATAGTAATTGTCGTTCTATCGATCATATGAGCATAATATGGATAATAATATGAGTTAGATTGATAATAACAAGAGTAGTGAGTATAGTAAATGTCATGCTTTCGATCATATCTGCATAATATGGTTAATAATATGCGTTTGATTGATAATAGTAAGAGTAATGTGTATAGTAATTGTCGTTCTATCGATAATATAAGCATAATATGGCTAATAATATGAGTTAGATTGATAATAATAAGAGTAATAAGTATAGTAATTGTCGTTCTATCGATCATATCTGCATAATATGGTTAATAACATGAGTTAGATTGATAGTAGTGAGTGTAATAAGTATAGTAAATGTCGTTCTATCGATCATATGAGCATAATATGGGTAATAATATGAGTTGGATTGATAATGATAAGAGTAATGAGTATAGTAATTGTAGTTCTATCGATCATATAAGCATAATATGGCTAATAATATGAGTTAGATTGATAATAATATGAGTAATAAGTATAGTAATTGTCGTTCTATCGATCATATAAGCATAATATGGCTAATAATATGAGTTGGATTTATAATAATAAGAGTAAAAAGTATAGTAATTGTCGTTCTATCGATCATATAAGCATAATATGGCTAATAATATGAGTTAGATCGATAATGATAAGAGTAATAAGTACAGAAATTGTAGTTCTGTCGATCATATAAGCATAATATGGATAATAATATGTGTTAGATTGATAATAATAACAGTAATAAGTATAGTA
>NW_027474906.1:0-23256 GCF_050947335.1 Megachile rotundata | reverse complement strand
TAATATGGCTGACAATATAAGTTGGAGCGATAACAATAAGAATAATAAGTATAGTAATTGTCGTTCTATCGATCATATCTGCATAATATGTTTAATAATATGAGTTAGATTGATAATAGTGAGTGTAAAAAGTACAGAAATTATCGTTCTATCGACAATATAAGCATAATATGGTTAATAACAAGAGTCACATTGATAATAATAAGAGTAATAAGTATAGTCATTGTCGTTCTATCGATCATATAAGCATAATATGGCTGAAAATATAAGTTGGAGTGATATTAATAAGAGTAATAAGTATAGTAATTGTCGTTCCATCGATCATATCTGCATAATATGCCTAATAATATGAGTTAGATTCATAATAGTGAGTGTAATAAGTATAGAAATTGTCGTTCTATCGACAATATAAGCATAATATGGTTAATAATATGAGTCAGATTGATAATAATAAGAGTAATAAGTATAGTAATTGTCGTTCGATCGATCATATCTGCATAATATGCCTAATAATATGAGTTCGATTGATAATAATAAGAGTAATGAGTATAGTAATTGTCGTACTATCGATAATATAAGCATAATATGGCTAATAATATGAGTTAGATTGATAATAATAAGAGAAATAGGTATTGTAATTGTCGTCCTATCGACCATGGAAGCATAGTATGGCTGATAATATAAGTTGGAGTGATAATAATAACAGTAATATGTATAGCAATTGTCGTTCTATCAATCATATAAGCATAATATGGCTAAAAATATGAGTTAGATTGATAATAATAAGAGTAATAAGTATAGTAATTGTCCTTCTATCGATCATATCTGCATAATATGGTTAATAGTATGAGTTAGATTGATAATAGTGAGTGTAATAAGTATAGTAATTGTCGTTCTATCGACAATATAAGCATAATTTGGTTAATAGCATGCGTCAGATTGATAATAATAAGAGTAATAAGTATAGTAATTGTCGTTCCATCCATCATATCTGCATAATATGCCTAATAATATGAGTTCGATTGATAATAATAAGAGCAATGAGTATAGTAATTGTCGTTCTATCGATCATATAAGCATAATATGGCAAATAATATGAGTTAGATTGATAATAATAAGAGTAATAAGTATAGTAATTGTCGTTCTATCGATCATATAAGCATAATATGGCAAATAATATGAGTTAGATTGATAATAATAAGAGTAATAAGTATTGTAATTGTGGTTCTATCGATCATATATGCATAAGATGGTTAATAATATGAATTAAATTGATAAAAATAAGAATAATAAGTATAGTAATTGTCGTTCTATCGACCATGGAAGCATAATATGGCTGACAATATAAGTTGGATTGATAATAATAAGAGTAATGAGTATAGTAATTGTCGTTCCATCGATCATATCTGCATAATATGGCTAATAATATGGGTTAGATTGATAATAATAAGAGTAATAAGTATATTAATTGTCGTCCTATCGATCATATATGCTTAAGATGGTTAATAATATGAGTTAGATTGATAAAAACAAGAATAATAAGTATAGTAATTGTCGTTCTATCGACCATGGAAGCATAATATGGCTGACAATATAAGTTGGAGTGATAACAATAAGAATAATAAGTATAGTAATTGTCGTTCTATCGATCATATCTGCATAATATGTTTAATAATATGAGTTAGATTGATAATGGTGAGTGTAATAAGTATAGAAATTGTCGTTCTATCGACAATATAGGCATAATATGGTTAATAATATGAGTCAGATTGATAATAATAAGAGTAATAAGTATAGTAATTGTCGTTCCATCGATCATATCTGCATAATATGCCTAATAATATGAGTTCGATTGATAATAATAAGAGTAATGAGTATATTAATTGTCGTACTATCGGTCATATATGCATAATATGGCTAATAATATGAGTTAGATTGATAATAATAAGAGTAATAAGTATTGTAATTGTCGTTCTATCGATCATATAAGGATAATATGGCAAATAATATGAGTTAGATTGATAATAATAAGAGTAATTAGTATTGTAATTGTGGTTCTATCGATCATATATGCATAAGATGGTTAATAATATGAATTAGATTGATAACAATAAGAATAATAAGTATAGTAATTGTCGTTCTATCGATCATATCTGCATAATATGTTTAATAATATGAGTTAGATTGATAATAGTGAGTGTAAAAAGTACAGAAATTATCGTTCTATCGACAATATAAGCATAATATGGTTAATAACAAGAGTCACATTGATAATAATAAGAGTAATAAGTATAGTCATTGTCGTTCTATCGATCATATAAGCATAATATGGCTGAAAATATAAGTTGGAGTGATATTAATAAGAGTAATAAGTATAGTAATTGTCGTTCCATCGATCATATCTGCATAATATGCCTAATAATATGAGTTAGATTCATAATAGTGAGTGTAATAAGTATAGAAATTGTCGTTCTATCGACAATATAAGCATAATATGGTTAATAATATGAGTCAGATTGATAATAATAAGAGTAATAAGTATAGTAATTGTCGTTCGATCGATCATATCTGCATAATATGCCTAATAATATGAGTTCGATTGATAATAATAAGAGTAATGAGTATAGTAATTGTCGTACTATCGATAATATAAGCATAATATGGCTAATAATATGAGTTAGATTGATAATAATAAGAGTAATAAGTATAGTAATTGTCCTTCTATCGGTCATATCTGCATAATATGGCTGATAATATAAGTTGGAGTGATATTAATAAGAATAATAAGTATAGTAATTGCCGTTCCATCGATCATATCTGCATAATATGGTTAATAATATGAGTTAGATTGATAATAGTGAGTGTAATAAGTATAGAAATTGTCGTTCTATCGACAATATAAGCATAATATGGTTAATAATATGAGTCAGATTGATAATCATAAGAGTAATAAGTATAGTAATTGTCGTTCCATCCATCATATCTGCATAATATGCCTAATAATATGAGTTCGATTGATAATAATAAGAGTAATGAGTATAGTAATTGTCGTACTATCGATCATATAAGCATAATATGTATAATAATATGAGTTAGATTGATAATAGTGAGTGTAATAAGTATAGAAATTGTCGTTCTATCGACAATATAAGCATAATATGGTTAATAATATGAGTCAGATTGATAATCATAAGAGTAATAAGTATAGTAATTGTCGTTCCATCCATCATATCTGCATAATATGCCTAATAATATGAGTTCGATTGATAATAATAAGAGTAATGAGTATAGTAATTGTCGTACTATCGATCATATAAGCATAATATGCCTAATAATATGAGTTCGATTGATAATAATAAGAGCAATGAGTATAGTAATTGTCGTTCTATCGATCATATAAGCATAATATGGCAAATAATATGAGTTAGATTGATAATAATAAGAGTAATAAGTATAGTAATTGTCGTTCTATCGATCATATAAGCATAATGTGGCAAATAATATGAGTTAGATTGATAATAATAAGAGTAATAAGTATTGTAATTGTGGTTCTATCGATCATATATGCATAAGATGGTTAATAATATGAATTAGATTGATAAAAATAAGAATAATAAGTATAGTAATTGTCGTTCTATCGACCATGGAAGCATAATATGGCTGACAATATAAGTTGGATTGATAATAATAAGAGTAATGAGTATAGTAATTGTCGTTCCATCGATCATATCTGCATAATATGGCTAATAATATGGGTTAGATTGATAATAATAAGAGTAATAAGTATATTAATTGTCGTCCTATCGATCATATATGCTTAAGATGGTTAATAATATGAGTTAGATTGATAAAAACAAGAATAATAAGTATAGTAGTTGTCGTTCTATCGACCATGGAAGCATAATATGGCTGACAATATAAGTTGGAGTGATAACAATAAGAATAATAAGTATAGTAATTGTCGTTCTATCGATCATATCTGCATAATATGTTTAATAATATGAGTTAGATTGATAATGGTGAGTGTAATAAGTATAGAAATTGTCGTTCTATCGACAATATAGGCATAATATGGTTAATAATATGAGTCAGATTGATAATAATAAGAGTAATAAGTATAGTAATTGTCGTTCCATCGATCATATCTGCATAATATGCCTAATAATATGAGTTCGATTGATAATAATAAGAGTAATGAGTATAGTAATTGTCGTACTATCGGTCATATATGCATAATATGGCTAATAATATGAGTTAGATTGATAATAATAAGAGTAATAAGTATTGTAATTGTCGTTCTATCGATCATATAAGGATAATATGGCAAATAATATGAGTTAGATTGATAATAATAAGAGTAATAAGTATTGTAATTGTGGTTCTATCGATCATATATGCATAAGATGGTTAATAATATGAATTAGATTGATAAAAATAAGAATAATAAGTATAGTAATTGTCGTTCTATCGAGCATGGAAGCATAATATGGCTGACAATATAAGTTGGACTGATAATAATAAGAGTAATGAGTATAGTAATTGTCGTTCCATCGATCATATCTGCATAATATGGCTAATAATATAGGTTAGATTGATAATAATAAGAGTAATAAGTATATTAATTGTCGTCCTATCGGTCATATATGCTTAAGATGGTTAATAATATGAGTTAGATTGATAAAAACAAGAATAATAAGTATAGTAATTGTCGTCCTATCGATCATATGTGCATAGTATGGCTAATAATATGGGTTAGATTGATAATAGTGAGTGTAATAAGTATAGTAATTGTCGTTCTATCGATCATATCTGCATAATATGTTTAATAATATGAGTTAGATTGATAATAGTGAGTGTAATAAGTATAGAAATTGTCGTTCTATCGACAATATAAGCATAATATGGTTAATAATATGAGTCAGATTGATAATAATAAGAGTAATAAGTATAGTAATTGTCGTTCCATCGATCATATCTGCATAATATGCCTAATAATATAAGTTCGATTGATAATAATAAGAGTAATGAGTATAGTAATTGTCGTACTATCGACCATATAAGCATAATATGGCTAATAATATGAGTTAGATTGATAATAATAAGAGTAATAAGTATAGTAATTGTCCTTCTATCGGTCATATCTGCATAATATGGCTGATAATATAAGTTGGAGTGATATTAATAAGAATAATAAGTATAGTAATTGCCGTTCCATCGATCATATCTGCATAATATGGTTAATAATATGAGTTAGATTGATAATAGTGGGTGTAATAAGTATAGAAATTGTCGTTCTATCGACAATATAAGCATAATATGGTTAATAATATGAGTCAGATTGATAATAATAAGAGTAATAAGTATAGTAATTGTCGGTCCATCGATCATATCTGCATAATATGCCTAATAATATGAGTTCGATTGATAATAATAAGAGTAATGAGTATAGTAATTGTCGTTCCATCGATCATATCTGCATAATATGGCTAATAATATGGGTTAGATTGATAATAATAAGAGTAATAAGTATATTAATTGTCGTCCTATCGGTCATATATGCTTAAGATGGTTAATAATATGAGTTAGATTGATAAAAACAAGAATAATAAGTATAGTAATTGTCGTTCTATCGACCATGGAAGCATAATATGGCTGACAATATAAGTTGGAGTGATAACAATAAGAATAATAAGTATAGTAATTGTCGTTCTATCGATCATATAAGCATAATATGGCAAATAATATGAGTTCGATTGATAATAATAAGAGTAATGAGTATAGTAATTGTCGTACTATCGATCATATAAGCATAATATGGCTAATAATATGAGTTAGATTGATAATAATAAGAGTATTAAGTATAGTAATTGTCCTTCTATCGGTCATATCTGCATAATATGGCTGATAATATAAGTTGGAGTGATATTAATAAGAATAATAAGTATAGTAATTGTCGTTCCATCGATCATATCTGCATAATATGGTTAATAATATGAGTTAGATTGATAATAGTGGGTGTAATAAGTATAGAAATTGTCGTTCTATCGACAATATAAGCACAATATGGTTAATAATATGAGTCAGGTTGATAATAATAAGAGTAATAAGTATAGTAATTGTCGGTCCATCGATCATATCTGCATAATATGCCTAATAATATGAGTTCGATTGATAATAATAAGAGTAATGAGTATAGTAATTGTCGTACTATCGATCATATAAGCATAATATGGCTAATAATATGAGTTAGATTGATAATAATAAGAGTAATAGGTATTGTAATTGTCGTCCTATCGACCATGGAAGCATAGTATGGCTGATAATATAAGTTGGAGTGATAATAATAAGAGTAATATGTATAGTAATTGTCGTTCTATCAATCATGTAAGCATAATATGGCTAAAAATATGAGTTAGATTGATAATAATAATAGTAATAAGTATAGCAATTGTCGTTCTATCGATCATATCTGCATAATATGGTTAATAATATTAGTTAGATTGATAATAGTGACTGTAATAAGTGTAGTAATTGTCGTTCTATCGACAATATGAGCATAATATGGTTAATAATATTAGTCAGATTGATAATAATAAGAGTAATAAGTATAGTAATTGTCGTCCTATCGATCATATGTGCATAGTATGGCTAATAATATGGGTTAGATTGATAATAGTGAGTGTAATAAGTATAGTAATTGTCGTTCTATCGATCATATCTGCATAATATGTTTAATAATATGAGTTAGATTGATAATAGTGAGTGTAATAAGTATAGGAATTGTCGTTCTATCGACAAGATAAGCATAATATGGTTAATAATATGAGTCAGATTGATAATAATAAGAATAATAAGTATAGTGATTGTCGTACTATCGATCATATAAGCATATTATGGCTAATAATATGAGTTAGATTGATAATAATAAGAGTAATATGTATAGTAATTGTCGTTCTATCGATCATATAAGCATAATATGGCAAATAATATGAGTTAGATTGATAAAAATAAGAATAATAAGTATAGTAATTGTCTTTCTATCGAGCATGGGAGCATAATATGGCTGACAATATAAGTTGGACTGATAATAATAAGAGTAATGAGTATAGTAATTGTCGTTCCATCGATCATATCTGCATAATATGGCTAATAATATAGGTTAGATTGATAATAATAAGAGTAATAAGTACATTAATTGTCGTCCTATCGGTCATATATGCTTAAGATGGTTAATAATATGAGTTAGATTGATAAAAACAAGAATAATAAGTATAGTAATTGTCGTTCTATCGACCATGGAAGCATAATATGGCTGACAATATAAGATGGAGTGATAACAATAAGAATAATAAGTATAGTAATTGTCGTTCTATCGATCATATAAGCATAATATGGCAAATAATATGAGTTCGATTGATAATAATAAGAGTAATGAGTATAGTAATTGTCGTACTATCGATCATATAAGCATAATATGGCTAATAATATGAGTTAGATTGATAATAATAAGAGTATTAAGTATAGTAATTGTCCTTCTATCGGTCATATCTGCATAATATGGCTGATAATATAAGTTGGAGTGATATTAATAAGAATAATAAGTATAGTAATTGTCGTTCCATCGATCATATCTGCATAATATGGTTAATAATATGAGTTAGATTGATAATAGTGGGTGTAATAAGTATAGAAATTGTCGTTCTATCGACAATATAAGCACAATATGGTTAATAATATGAGTCAGATTGATAATAATAAGAGTAATAAGTATAGTAATTGTCGGTCCATCGATCATATCTGCATAATATGCCTAATAATATGAGTTCGATTGATAATAATAAGAGTAATGAGTATAGTAATTGTCGTACTATCGATCATATCTGCATAATATGTTTAATAATATGAGTTAGATTGATAATAGTGAGTGTAATAAGTATAGAAATTGTCGTTCTATCGACAATATGAGCATAATATGGTTAATAATATGAGTCAGATTGATAATCATAAGAGTAATAAGTATAGTAATTGTCGTTCCATCCATCATATCTGCATAATATGCCTAATAATATGAGCTCGATTGATAATAATAAGAGTAATGAGTATAGTAATTGTCGTACTATCGATCATATAAGCATAATATGGCTAATAATATGAGTTAGATTGATAATAATAAGAGTAATAGGTATTGTAATTGTCGTCCTATCGACCATGGAAGCATAGTATGGCTGATAATATAAGTTGGAGTGATAATAATAAGAGTAATATGTATAGTAATTGTCGTTCTATCGATCATATCTGCATAATATGTTTAATAATATGAGTTAGATTGATAATGGTGAGTGTAATAAGTATAGAAATTGTCGTTCTATCGACAATATAGGCATAATATGGTTAATAATATGAGTCAGATTGATAATAATAAGAGTAATAAGTATAGTAATTGTCGTTCCATCCATCATATCTGCATAATATGCCTAATAATATGAGCTCGATTGATAATAATAAGAGTAATGAGTATAGTAATTGTCGTACTATCGATCATATAAGCATAATATGTATAATAATATGAGTTAGATTGATAATAGTTAGTGTAATAAGTATAGAAATTGTCGTTCTATCGACAATATAAGCATAATATGGTTAATAATATGAGTCAGATTGATAATCATAAGAGTAATAAGTATAGTAATTGTCGTTCCATCCATCATATCTGCATAATATGCCTAATAATATGAGTTCGATTGATAATAATAAGAGTAATGAGTATAGTAATTGTCGTACTATCGATCATATAAGCATAATATGGCTAATAATATGAGTTAGATTGATAATAATAAGAGAAATAGGTATTGTAATTGTCGTCCTATCGACCATGGAAGCATAGTATGGCTGATAATATAAGTTGGAGTGATAATAATAAGAGTAATATGTATAGTAATTGTCGTTCTATCAATCATATAAGCATAATATGGCTAAAAATATGAGTTAGATTGATAATAATAAGAGTAATAAGTATAGTAATTGTCCTTCTATCGATCATATCTGCATAATATGGTTAATAGTATGAGTTAGATTGATAATAGTGAGTGTAATAAGTATAGTAATTGTCGTTCTATCGACAATATAAGCATAATTTGGTTAATAGCATGCGTCAGATTGATAATAATAAGAGTAATAAGTATAGTAATTGTCGTTCCATCCATCATATCTGCATAATATGCCTAATAATATGAGTTCGATTGATAATAATAAGAGCAATGAGTATAGTAATTGTCGTTCTATCGATCATATAAGCATAATATGGCAAATAATATGAGTTAGATTGATAATAATAAGAGTAATAAGTATAGTAATTGTCGTTCTATCGATCATATAAGCATAATATGGCAAATAATATGAGTTAGATTGATAATAATAAGAGTAGTAAGTATTGTAATTGTGGTTCTATCGATCATATATGCATAAGATGGTTAATAATATGAATTAAATTGATAAAAATAAGAATAATAAGTATAGTAATTGTCGTTCTATCGATCATATCTGCATAATATGTTTAATAATATGAGTTAGATTGATAATGGTGAGTGTAATAAGTACAGAAATTGTCGTTCTATCGACAATATAGGCATAATATGGTTAATAATATGAGTCAGATTGATAATAATAAGAGTAATAAGTATAGTAATTGTCGTTCCATCGATCATATCTGCATAATATGCCTAATAATATGAGTTCGATTGATAATAATAAGAGTAATGAGTATATTAATTGTCGTACTATCGGTCATATATGCATAATATGGCTAATAATATGAGTTAGATTGATAATAATAAGAGTAATAAGTATTGTAATTGTCGTTCTATCGATCATATAAGGATGATATGGCAAATAATATGAGTTAGATTGATAATAATAAGAGTAATTAGTATTGTAATTGTGGTTCTATCGATCATATATGCATAAGATGGTTAATAATATGAATTAGATTGATAAAAATAAGAATAATAAGTATAGTAATTGTCGTTCTATCGAGCATGGAAGCATAATATGGCTGACAATATAAGTTGGACTGATAATAATAAGAGTAATGAGTATAGTAATTGTCGTTCCATCGATCATATCTGCATAATATGGCTAATAATATAGGTTAGATTGATAATAATAAGAGTAATAAGTATATTAATTGTCGTCCTATCGGTCATATATGCTTAAGATGGTTAATAATATGAGTTAGATTGATAAAAACAAGAATAATAAGTATAGTAATTGTCGTTCTATCGACCATGGAAGCATAATATGGCTGACAATATAAGTTGGAGCGATAACAATAAGAATAATAAGTATAGTAATTGTCGTTCTATCGATCATATCTGCATAATATGTTTAATAATATGAGTTAGATTGATAATAGTGAGTGTAATAAGTATAGAAATTGTCGTTCTATCGACAATATAAGCATAATATGGTTAATAATATGAGTCAGATTGATAATCATAAGAGTAATAAGTATAGTAATTGTCGTTCCATCCATCATATCTGCATAATATGCCTAATAATATGAGTTCGATTGATAATAATAAGAGTAATGAGTATAGTAATTGTCGTACTATCGATCATATAAGCATAATATGGCTAATAATATGAGTTAGATTGATAATAATAAGAGTAATAGGTATTGTAATTGTCGTCCTATCGACCATGGAAGCATAGTATGGCTGATAATATAAGTTGGAGTGATAATAATAAGAGTAATATGTATAGTAATTGTCGTTCTATCAATCATATAAGCATAATATGGCTAAAAATATGAGTTAGATTGATAATAATAAGAGTAATAAGTATAGTAATTGTCCTTCTATCGATCATATCTGCATAATATGGTTAATAGTATGAGTTAGATTGATAATAGTGAGTGTAATAAGTATAGTAATTGTCGTTCTATCGACAATATAAGCATAATTTGGTTAATAGCATGCGTCAGATTGATAATAATAAGAGTAATAAGTATAGTAATTGTCGTTCCATCCATCATATCTGCATAATATGCCTAATAATATGAGTTCGATTGATAATAATAAGAGCAATGAGTATAGTAATTGTCGTTCTATCGATCATATAAGCATAATATGGCAAATAATATGAGTTAGATTGATAATAATAAGAGTAATAAGTATAGTAATTGTCGTTCTATCGATCATATAAGCATAATGTGGCAAATAATATGAGTTAGATTGATAATAATAAGAGTAATAAGTATTGTAATTGTGGTTCTATCGATCATATATGCTTAAGATGGTTAATAATATGAGTTAGATTGATAAAAACAAGAATAATAAGTATAGTAATTGTCGTTCTATCGACCATGGAAGCATAATATGGCTGACAATATAAGTTGGAGTGATAACAATAAGAATAATAAGTATAGTAATTGTCGTTCTATCGATCATATCTGCATAATATGTTTAATAATATGAGTTAGATTGATAATGGTGAGTGTAATAAGTATAGAAATTGTTCTATCGACAATATAGGCATAATATGGTTAATAATATGAGTCAGATTGATAATAATAAGAGTAATAAGTATAGTAATTGTCGTTCCATCGATCATATCTGCATAATATGCCTAATAATATGAGTTCGATTGATAATAATAAGAGTAATGAGTATAGTAATTGTCGTACTATCGGTCATATATGCATAATATGGCTAATAATATGAGTTAGATTGATAATAATAAGAGTAATAAGTATTGTAATTGTCGTTCTATCGATCATATAAGGATAATATGGCAAATAATATGAGTTAGATTGATAATAATAAGAGTAATAAGTATTGTAATTGTGGTTCTATCGATCATATATGCATAAGATGGTTAATAATATGAATTAGATTGATAAAAATAAGAATAATAAGTATAGTAATTGTCGTTCTATCGAGCATGGAAGCATAATATGGCTGACAATATAAGTTGGACTGATAATAATAAGAGTAATGAGTATAGTAATTGTCGTTCCATCGATCATATCTGCATAATATGGCTAATAATATAGGTTAGATTGATAATAATAAGAGTAATAAGTATATTAATTGTCGTCCTATCGGTCATATATGCTTAAGATGGTTAATAATATGAGTTAGATTGATAAAAACAAGAATAATAAGTATAGTAATTGTCGTTCTATCGACCATGGAAGCATAATATGGCTGACAATATAAGTTGGAGCGATAACAATAAGAATAATAAGTATAGTAATTGTCGTTCTATCGATCATATCTGCATAATATGTTTAATAATATGAGTTAGATTGATAATAGTGAGTGTAAAAAGTACAGAAATTGTCGTTCTATCGACAATATAAGCATAATATGGTTAATAACAAGAGTCACATTGATAATAATAAGAGTAATAAGTATAGTCATTGTCGTTCTATCGATCATATCTGCATAATATGGCTAATAATATGAGTTCGATTGATAATAATAAGATTAATGAGTATAGTAATTGTCGTACTATCGATCATATAAGCATAATATGGCTAATAATATGAGTTAGATTGATAATAATAAGTGTAATAAGTATAGTAATTGTCGTTCTATCGATCATATAAGCATAATATGGCTAATAATATGAGTTAGATTGATAATAATAATAGTAATAAGTATAGTAATTGTCGTTCTATCGATCATATCTGCATAATATGGTTAATAATATTAGTTAGATTGATAATAGTGAGTGTAATAAGTGTAGTAATTGTCGTTCTATCGACAATATGAGCATAATATGGTTAATAATATTAGTCAGATTGATAATAATAAGAGTAATAAGTATAGTAATTGTCGTCCTATCGATCATATGTGCATAGTATGGCTAATAATATGGGTTAGATTGATAATAGTGAGTGTAATAAGTATAGTAATTGTCGTTCTATCGATCATATCTGCATAATATGTTTAATAATATGAGTTAGATTGATAATAGTGAGTGTAATAAGTATAGAAATTGTCGTTCTATCGACAATATAAGCATAATATGGTTAATAATATGAGTCAGATTGATAATAATAAGAGTAATAAGTATAGTAATTGTCGGTCCATCGATCATATCTGCATAATATGCCTAATAATATGAGTTCGATTGATAATAATAAGAGTAATGAGTATAGTAATTGTCGTACTATCGATCATATCTGCATAATATGTTTAATAATATGAGTTAGATTGATAATAGTGAGTGTAATAAGTATAGAAATGGTCGTTCTATCGACAATATAAGCATAATATGGTTAATAATATGAGTCAGATTGATAATCATAAGAGTAATAAGTATAGTAATTGTCGTTCCATCCATCATATCTGCATAATATGCCTAATAATATGAGTTCGATTGATAATAATAAGAGTAATGAGTATAGTAATTGTCGTACTATCGATCATATAAGCATAATATGGCTAATAATATGAGTTAGATTGATAATAATAAGAGTAATAGGTATTGTAATTGTCGTCCTATCGACCATGGAAGCATAGTATGGCTGATAATATAAGTTGGAGTGATAATAATAAGAGTAATATGTATAGTAATTGTCGTTCTATCAATCATGTAAGCATAATATGGCTAAAAATATGAGTTAGATTGATAATAATAATAGTAATAAGTATAGCAATTGTCGTTCTATCGATCATATCTGCATAATATGGTTAATAATATTAGTTAGATTGATAATAGTGAGTGTAATAAGTGTAGTAATTGTCGTTCTATCGACAATATGAGCATAATATGGTTAATAATATTAGTCAGATTGATAATAATAAGAGTAATAGGTATAGTAATTGTCGTCCTATCGATCATATGTGCATAGTATGGCTAATAATATGGGTTAGATTGATAATAGTGAGTGTAATAAGTATAGTAATTGTCGTTCTATCGATCATATCTGCATAATATGTTTAATAATATGAGTTAGATTGATAATAGTGAGTGTAATAAGTATAGGAATTGTCGTTCTATCGACAAGATAAGCATAATATGGTTAATAATATGAGTCAGATTGATAATAATAAGAATAATAAGTATAGTGATTGTCGTACTATCGATCATATAAGCATATTATGGCTAATAATATGAGTTAGATTGATAATAATAAGAGTAATATGTATAGTAATTGTCGTTCTATCGATCATATAAGCATAATATGGCAAATAATATGAGTTAGATTGATAAAAATAAGAATAATAAGTATAGTAATTGTCTTTCTATCGAGCATGGGAGCATAATATGGCTGACAATATAAGTTGGACTGATAATAATAAGAGTAATGAGTATAGTAATTGTCGTTCCATCGATCATATCTGCATAATATGGCTAATAATATAGGTTAGATTGATAATAATAAGAGTAATAAGTATATTAATTGTCGTCCTATCGGTCATATATGCTTAAGATGGTTAATAATATGAGTTAGATTGATAAAAACAAGAATAATAAGTATAGTAATTGTCGTTCTATCGACCATGGAAGCATAATATGGCTGACAATATAAGTTGGAGTGATAACAATAAGAATAATAAGTATAGCAATTGTCGTTCTATCAATCATATAAGCATAATATGGCTAAAAATATGAGTTAGATTGATAATAATAAGAGTAATAAGTATAGTAATTGTCCTTCTATCGATCATATCTGCATAATATGGTTAATAGTATGAGTTAGATTGATAATAGTGAGTGTAATAAGTATAGTAATTGTCGTTCTATCGACAATATAAGCATAATTTGGTTAATAGCATGCGTCAGATTGATAACAATAAGAGTAATAAGTATAGTAATTGTCGTTCAATCCATCATATCTGCATAATATGCCTAATAATATGAGTTCGATTGATAATAATAAGAGCAATGAGTATAGTAATTGTCGTTCTATCGATCATATAAGCATAATATGGCAAATAATATGAGTTAGATTGATAATAATAAGAGTAATAAGTATAGTAATTGTCGTTCTATCGATCATATAAGCATAATGTGGCAAATAATATGAGTTAGATTGATAATAATAAGAGTAATAAGTATTGTAATTGTGGTTCTATCGATCATATATGCATAAGATGGTTAATAATATGAATTAGATTGATAAAAATAAGAATAATAAGTATAGTAATTGTCGTTCTATCGACCATGGAAGCATAATATGGCTGACAATATAAGTTGGATTGATAATAATAAGAGTAATGAGTATAGTAATTGTCGTTCCATCGATCATATCTGCATAATATGGCTAATAATATGGGTTAGATTGATAATAATAAGAGTAATAAGTATATTAATTGTCGTCCTATCGATCATATATGCTTAAGATGGTTAATAATATGAGTTAGATTGATAAAAACAAGAATAATAAGTATAGTAATTGTCGTTCTATCGACCATGGAAGCATAATATGGCTGACAATATAAGTTGGAGTGATAACAATAAGAATAATAAGTATAGTAATTGTCGTTCTATCGATCATATCTGCATAATATGTTTAATAATATGAGTTAGATTGATAATGGTGAGTGTAATAAGTATAGAAATTGTCGTTCTATCGACAATATAGGCATAATATGGTTAATAATATGAGTCAGATTGATAATAATAAGAGTAATAAGTATAGTAATTGTCGTTCCATCGATCATATCTGCATAATATGCCTAATAATATGAGTTCGATTGATAATAATAAGAGTAATGAGTATAGTAATTGTCGTACTATCGGTCATATATGCATAATATGGCTAATAATATGAGTTAGATTGATAATAATAAGAGTAATAAGTATTGTAATTGTCGTTCTATCGATCATATAAGGATAATATGGCAAATAATATGAGTTAGATTGATAATAATAAGAGTAATAAGTATTGTAATTGTGGTTCTATCGATCATATATGCATAAGATGGTTAATAATATGAATTAGATTGATAAAAATAAGAATAATAAGTATAGTAATTGTCGTTCTATCGAGCATGGAAGCATAATATGGCTGACAATATAAGTTGGACTGATAATAATAAGAGTAATGAGTATAGTAATTGTCGTTCCATCGATCATATCTGCATAATATGGCTAATAATATAGGTTAGATTGATAATAATAAGAGTAATAAGTATATTAATTGTCGTCCTATCGGTCATATATGCTTAAGATGGTTAATAATATGAGTTAGATTGATAAAAACAAGAATAATAAGTATAGTAATTGTCGTCCTATCGATCATATGTGCATAGTATGGCTAATAATATGGGTTAGATTGATAATAGTGAGTGTAATAAGTATAGTAATTGTCGTTCTATCGATCATATCTGCATAATATGTTTAATAATATGAGTTAGATTGATAATAGTGAGTGTAATAAGTATAGAAATTGTCGTTCTATCGACAATATAAGCATAATATGGTTAATAATATGAGTCAGATTGATAATAATAAGAGTAATAAGTATAGTAATTGTCGTTCCATCGATCATATCTGCATAATATGCCTAATAATATAAGTTCGATTGATAATAATAAGAGTAATGAGTATAGTAATTGTCGTACTATCGACCATATAAGCATAATATGGCTAATAATATGAGTTAGATTGATAATAATAAGAGTAATAAGTATAGTAATTGTCCTTCTATCGGTCATATCTGCATAATATGGCTGATAATATAAGTTGGAGTGATATTAATAAGAATAATAAGTATAGTAATTGCCGTTCCATCGATCATATCTGCATAATATGGTTAATAATATGAGTTAGATTGATAATAGTGGGTGTAATAAGTATAGAAATTGTCGTTCTATCGACAATATAAGCATAATATGGTTAATAATATGAGTCAGATTGATAATAATAAGAGTAATAAGTATAGTAATTGTCGGTCCATCGATCATATCTGCATAATATGCCTAATAATATGAGTTCGATTGATAATAATAAGAGTAATGAGTATAGTAATTGTCGTTCCATCGATCATATCTGCATAATATGGCTAATAATATGGGTTAGATTGATAATAATAAGAGTAATAAGTATATTAATTGTCGTCCTATCGGTCATATATGCTTAAGATGGTTAATAATATGAGTTAGATTGATAAAAACAAGAATAATAAGTATAGTAATTGTCGTTCTATCGACCATGGAAGCATAATATGGCTGACAATATAAGTTGGAGTGATAACAATAAGAATAATAAGTATAGTAATTGTCGTTCTATCGATCATATAAGCATAATATGGCAAATAATATGAGTTCGATTGATAATAATAAGAGTAATGAGTATAGTAATTGTCGTACTATCGATCATATAAGCATAATATGGCTAATAATATGAGTTAGATTGATAATAATAAGAGTATTAAGTATAGTAATTGTCCTTCTATCGGTCATATCTGCATAATATGGCTGATAATATAAGTTGGAGTGATATTAATAAGAATAATAAGTATAGTAATTGTCGTTCCATCGATCATATCTGCATAATATGGTTAATAATATGAGTTAGATTGATAATAGTGGGTGTAATAAGTATAGAAATTGTCGTTCTATCGACAATATAAGCACAATATGGTTAATAATATGAGTCAGATTGATAATAATAAGAGTAATAAGTATAGTAATTGTCGGTCCATCGATCATATCTGCATAATATGCCTAATAATATGAGTTCGATTGATAATAATAAGAGTAATGAGTATAGTAATTGTCGTACTATCGATCATATAAGCATAATATGGCTAATAATATGAGTTAGATTGATAATAATAAGAGTAATAGGTATTGTAATTGTCGTCCTATCGACCATGGAAGCATAGTATGGCTGATAATATAAGTTGGAGTGATAATAATAAGAGTAATATGTATAGTAATTGTCGTTCTATCAATCATGTAAGCATAATATGGCTAAAAATATGAGTTAGATTGATAATAATAATAGTAATAAGTATAGCAATTGTCGTTCTATCGATCATATCTGCATAATATGGTTAATAATATTAGTTAGATTGATAATAGTGACTGTAATAAGTGTAGTAATTGTCGTTCTATCGACAATATGAGCATAATATGGTTAATAATATTAGTCAGATTGATAATAATAAGAGTAATAAGTATAGTAATTGTCGTCCTATCGATCATATGTGCATAGTATGGCTAATAATATGGGTTAGATTGATAATAGTGAGTGTAATAAGTATAGTAATTGTCGTTCTATCGATCATATCTGCATAATATGTTTAATAATATGAGTTAGATTGATAATAGTGAGTGTAATAAGTATAGGAATTGTCGTTCTATCGACAAGATAAGCATAATATGGTTAATAATATGAGTCAGATTGATAATAATAAGAATAATAAGTATAGTGATTGTCGTACTATCGATCATATAAGCATATTATGGCTAATAATATGAGTTAGATTGATAATAATAAGAGTAATATGTATAGTAATTGTCGTTCTATCGATCATATAAGCATAATATGGCAAATAATATGAGTTAGATTGATAAAAATAAGAATAATAAGTATAGTAATTGTCTTTCTATCGAGCATGGGAGCATAATATGGCTGACAATATAAGTTGGACTGATAATAATAAGAGTAATGAGTATAGTAATTGTCGTTCCATCGATCATATCTGCATAATATGGCTAATAATATAGGTTAGATTGATAATAATAAGAGTAATAAGTACATTAATTGTCGTCCTATCGGTCATATATGCTTAAGATGGTTAATAATATGAGTTAGATTGATAAAAACAAGAATAATAAGTATAGTAATTGTCGTTCTATCGACCATGGAAGCATAATATGGCTGACAATATAAGATGGAGTGATAACAATAAGAATAATAAGTATAGTAATTGTCGTTCTATCGATCATATAAGCATAATATGGCAAATAATATGAGTTCGATTGATAATAATAAGAGTAATGAGTATAGTAATTGTCGTACTATCGATCATATAAGCATAATATGGCTAATAATATGAGTTAGATTGATAATAATAAGAGTATTAAGTATAGTAATTGTCCTTCTATCGGTCATATCTGCATAATATGGCTGATAATATAAGTTGGAGTGATATTAATAAGAATAATAAGTATAGTAATTGTCGTTCCATCGATCATATCTGCATAATATGGTTAATAATATGAGTTAGATTGATAATAGTGGGTGTAATAAGTATAGAAATTGTCGTTCTATCGACAATATAAGCACAATATGGTTAATAATATGAGTCAGATTGATAATAATAAGAGTAATAAGTATAGTAATTGTCGGTCCATCGATCATATCTGCATAATATGCCTAATAATATGAGTTCGATTGATAATAATAAGAGTAATGAGTATAGTAATTGTCGTACTATCGATCATATCTGCATAATATGTTTAATAATATGAGTTAGATTGATAATAGTGAGTGTAATAAGTATAGAAATTGTCGTTCTATCGACAATATGAGCATAATATGGTTAATAATATGAGTCAGATTGATAATCATAAGAGTAATAAGTATAGTAATTGTCGTTCCATCCATCATATCTGCATAATATGCCTAATAATATGAGCTCGATTGATAATAATAAGAGTAATGAGTATAGTAATTGTCGTACTATCGATCATATAAGCATAATATGGCTAATAATATGAGTTAGATTGATAATAATAAGAGTAATAGGTATTGTAATTGTCGTCCTATCGACCATGGAAGCATAGTATGGCTGATAATATAAGTTGGAGTGATAATAATAAGAGTAATATGTATAGTAATTGTCGTTCTATCGATCATATCTGCATAATATGTTTAATAATATGAGTTAGATTGATAATGGTGAGTGTAATAAGTATAGAAATTGTCGTTCTATCGACAATATAGGCATAATATGGTTAATAATATGAGTCAGATTGATAATAATAAGAGTAATAAGTATAGTAATTGTCGTTCCATCCATCATATCTGCATAATATGCCTAATAATATGAGCTCGATTGATAATAATAAGAGTAATGAGTATAGTAATTGTCGTACTATCGATCATATAAGCATAATATGTATAATAATATGAGTTAGATTGATAATAGTTAGTGTAATAAGTATAGAAATTGTCGTTCTATCGACAATATAAGCATAATATGGTTAATAATATGAGTCAGATTGATAATCATAAGAGTAATAAGTATAGTAATTGTCGTTCCATCCATCATATCTGCATAATATGCCTAATAATATGAGTTCGATTGATAATAATAAGAGTAATGAGTATAGTAATTGTCGTACTATCGATCATATAAGCATAATATGGCTAATAATATGAGTTAGATTGATAATAATAAGAGAAATAGGTATTGTAATTGTCGTCCTATCGACCATGGAAGCATAGTATGGCTGATAATATAAGTTGGAGTGATAATAATAAGAGTAATATGTATAGTAATTGTCGTTCTATCAATCATATAAGCATAATATGGCTAAAAATATGAGTTAGATTGATAATAATAAGAGTAATAAGTATAGTAATTGTCCTTCTATCGATCATATCTGCATAATATGGTTAATAGTATGAGTTAGATTGATAATAGTGAGTGTAATAAGTATAGTAATTGTCGTTCTATCGACAATATAAGCATAATTTGGTTAATAGCATGCGTCAGATTGATAATAATAAGAGTAATAAGTATAGTAATTGTCGTTCCATCCATCATATCTGCATAATATGCCTAATAATATGAGTTCGATTGATAATAATAAGAGCAATGAGTATAGTAATTGTCGTTCTATCGATCATATAAGCATAATATGGCAAATAATATGAGTTAGATTGATAATAATAAGAGTAATAAGTATAGTAATTGTCGTTCTATCGATCATATAAGCATAATATGGCAAATAATATGAGTTAGATTGATAATAATAAGAGTAGTAAGTATTGTAATTGTGGTTCTATCGATCATATATGCATAAGATGGTTAATAATATGAATTAAATTGATAAAAATAAGAATAATAAGTATAGTAATTGTCGTTCTATCGATCATATCTGCATAATATGTTTAATAATATGAGTTAGATTGATAATGGTGAGTGTAATAAGTACAGAAATTGTCGTTCTATCGACAATATAGGCATAATATGGTTAATAATATGAGTCAGATTGATAATAATAAGAGTAATAAGTATAGTAATTGTCGTTCCATCGATCATATCTGCATAATATGCCTAATAATATGAGTTCGATTGATAATAATAAGAGTAATGAGTATATTAATTGTCGTACTATCGGTCATATATGCATAATATGGCTAATAATATGAGTTAGATTGATAATAATAAGAGTAATAAGTATTGTAATTGTCGTTCTATCGATCATATAAGGATGATATGGCAAATAATATGAGTTAGATTGATAATAATAAGAGTATTAGTATTGTAATGTGGTTCTATCGATCATATATGCATAAGATGGTTAATAATATGAATTAGATTGATAAAAATAAGAATAATAAGTATAGTAATTGTCGTTCTATCGAGCATGGAAGCATAATATGGCTGACAATATAAGTTGGACTGATAATAATAAGAGTAATGAGTATAGTAATTGTCGTTCCATCGATCATATCTGCATAATATGGCTAATAATATAGGTTAGATTGATAATAATAAGAGTAATAAGTATATAATTGTCGTCCTATCGGTCATATATGCTTAAGATGGTTAATAATATGAGTTAGATTGATAAAAACAAGAATAATAAGTATAGTAATTGTCGTTCTATCGACCATGGAAGCATAATATGGCTGACAATATAAGTTGGAGCGATAACAATAAGAATAATAAGTATAGTAATTGTCGTTCTATCGATCATATCTGCATAATATGTTTAATAATATGAGTTAGATTGATAATAGTGAGTGTAATAAGTATAGAAATTGTCGTTCTATCGACAATATAAGCATAATATGGTTAATATATGAGTCAGATTGATAATCATAAGAGTAATAAGTATAGTAATTGTCGTTCCATCCATCATATCTGCATAATATGCCTAATAATATGAGTTCGATTGATAATAATAAGAGTAATGAGTATAGTAATTGTCGTACTATCGATCATATAAGCATAATATGGCTAATAATATGAGTAGATTGATAATAATAAGAGTAATAGGTATTGTAATTGTCGTCCTATCGACCATGGAAGCATAGTATGGCTGATAATATAAGTTGGAGTGATAATAATAAGAGTAATATGTATAGTAATTGTCGTTCTATCAATCATATAAGCATAATATGGCTAAAAATATGAGTTAGATTGATAATAATAAGAGTAATAAGTATAGTAATTGTCCTTCTATCGATCATATCTGCATAATATGGTTAATAGTATGAGTAGATTGATAATAGTGAGTGTAATAAGTATAGTAATGTCGTTCTATCGACAATATAAGCAAAATTTGGTTAATAGCATGCGTCAGATTGATAATAATAAGAGTAATAAGTATAGTAATTGTCGTTCATCCATCATATCTGCATAATATGCCTAATAATATGAGTTCGATGATAATAATAAGAGCAATGAGTATAGTAATTGTCGTTCTATCGATCATATAAGCATATATGGCAAATAATATGAGTTAGATTGATAATAATAAGAGTAATAAGTATAGTAATTGTCGTTCTATCGATCATATAAGCATAATGTGGCAAATAATATGAGTTAGATTGATAATAATAAGAGTAATAAGTATTGTAAGTGTGGTTCTATCGATCATATATGCTTAAGATGGTTAATAATATGAGTTAGATTGATAAAAACAAGAATAATAAGTATAGTAATTGTCGTTCTATCGACCATGGAGCATAATATGGCTGACAATATAAGTTGGAGTGATAACAATAAGAATAATAAGTATAGTAATTGTCGTTCTATCGATCATATCTGCATAATATGTTTAATAATATGAGTTAGATTGATAATGGTGAGTGTAATAAGTATAGAAATTGTTCTATCGACAATATAGGCATAATATGTTAATAATATGAGTCAGATTGATAATAATAAGAGTAATAAGTATAGTAATTGTCGTTCCATCGATCATATCTGCATAATATGCCTAATAATATGAGTTCGATTGATAATAATAAGAGTAATGAGTATAGTAATTGTCGTACTATCGGTCATATATGCATAATATGGCTAATAATATGAGTTAGATTGATAAT
>NW_027474905.1:0-23291 GCF_050947335.1 Megachile rotundata | reverse complement strand
TGTTATTATTATTATCAATCTAACCCATATTATTAGCCATATTATGCTAATATGATCGACAGAACGACAATTACTATACTTATTACACTCACTGTTATCAATCTAACTCATATTATTAACCATATTATGCAAATTTGATCGATAGAACGACAATCACTATACTTATTACTCTTATTATTATCAACCTAACTCATATTATTAGCCATATTATGCTTATATGATCGATAGAACGACAATTACTATACTTATTACTCTTATTATTGTGAATCTAACTCATATTATTAACCATATTATGCAGATATGATCGATAGAACTACAATTACTATACTTATTACTCTTATTATTATCAATCTAACTCATATTATTACCCATATTATGCTTATATGATCGATAGAACGAGAATTACTATACTCACTACTCTTAATATTATCAATCTAACTCTTATTATTAGCCATATTATGCTTATAATATCGATAGAACGCCAATTACTATACTTATTACTGTTATTATTATCAATCTAACTCATATTATTAGCCATATTATGCTTAAATGATCGATAGAACTACAATTACTATACTCATTACTCTTATTATTATCAATCTAACCCATATTATTAGCCATATTATGCTTATATGATCGATAGAACGAGAATTACTATACTCACTACTCTTAGTATTATCAATCTAACTCATATTATTAGCCATATTATCCTTATATTATCGATAGAACGACAATTACTATACTTATTACTGTTATTACTATCAATCTAACTCATATTATTAGCCATATTATGCTTAAATGATCGATAGAACGACAATTACTATACTTATTACTCTTATTATTATCAATCTAACTCATATTATTAGCCATATTATGCTTATATGATCGATAGAACGCCAATTACTATACTTATTACTGTTATTATTATCAATCTAACTCATATTATTAGCCATATTATGCTTAAATGATCGATAGAACTACAATTACTATACTCATTACTCTTATTATTATCAATCTAACCCATATTATTAGCCATATTATGCAGATATGATCGAAAGAACTACAATTACTATACTCATTACTCATATTATTATCAATCTAACTCTTATTATTAGCCATATTATGCTTATATGATCGATAGAACGACATTTACTATACTTATTACACTCACTATTATCAATCTAACTCATATTATTAACCATATTATGCAGATATGATCGATAGCACGACATTTACTATACTTATTACTCTTATTATCATCAATCTACCTCATATTATTACCCATATTATGATTATATGATCGATAGAACGACATTTACTGTACTTATTACACTCACTATTATCAATCTAACTCATGTTATTAACCATATTATGCAGATATGATCGATAGAACGACAGTTACTATACTTATTACTCTTATTATTATCAATCTATCTCATATTATTAGCCATATTATGCTTATATGATCGATAGAACGACAATTACTATACTTATTACTCTGATTATTATAAATCTATCTCATATTATTAGCCATATTATGCTTATATGATCGATAGAACGACAAATACTATACTTATTACTCTTATTATTATCAATCTAATTCATATTATTAACCATATTATGCTAATATGATCGGTAGAACGACAATTACTATACTTATTACACTCACTGTTATCAATCTAACTCATATTATTAACCATATTGTGCAGATATGATCGATAGCACGACATTTACTATACACATTACTCTTACTATTATCAATCTAACTCATATTATTAACTATATTATGCAGATATGATCGATAGCACGACATTTAAAATACTTACTACTCTTATTATTATCAATCTTACTCATATTATTAGCCATATTATGCTTAAATGATCGATAGAACGCCAATTACTATACTTATTACTCTTATTATTATGAATCTAACTCATATTATTAGCCATATTATGCTTAAATGATCGATAGAACGCCAATTACTATACTTATTACTCTTATTATTATGAATCTAACTCATATTATTAGCCATATTATGCTTAAATGATCGATAGAACTACAATTACTATACTCATTACTCTTATTATTATCAATCTAACCCATATTATTAGCCATATTATGCTAATATGATCGACAGAACGACAATTACTATACTTATTACACTCACTGTTATCAATCTAACTCATATTATTAACCATATTATGCAAATTTGATCGATAGAACGACAATCACTATACTTATTACTCTTATTATTATCAACCTAACTCATATTATTAGCCATATTAAGCTTATATGATCGATAGAACGACAATTACTATACTTATTACTGTTATTACAATCAATCTAACTCATATTATTAGCCATATTATGCTTAAATGATCGATAGAACGACAATTACTATACTTATTACTCTTATTATTATCCATCTAACTCATATTATTAGCCATATTATGCTTATATGATCGATAGAACGCCAATTACTATACTTATTACTGTTATTATTATCAATCTAACTCATATTATTAGCCATATTATGCTTAAATGATCGATAGAACTACAATTACTATACTCATTACTCTTATTATTATCAATCTAACCCATATTATTAGCCATATTATGCTTATATGATCGATAGAACGAGAATTACTATACTCACTACTCTTAGTATTATCAATCTAACTCATATTATTAGCCATATTCTGCTTATATTATCAATAGAACGACAATTACTATACTTATTACTGTTATTACTATCAATCTAACTCATATTATTAGCCATATTATGCTTAAATGATCGATAGAACGACAATTACTATACTTGTTACTTCTATTATTATCAATCTAACTCATATTATTAGCCATATTATGCTTATATGATCGATAGAACGACAATTACTATACTTATTACTCTTATTATTTTGAATCTAACTCATATTATTAACCATATTATGCAGATATGATCGATAGAACTACAATTACTATACTCATTACTCTTATTATTATCAATATAACTCATATTATTGGCCATATTATGCTTATATGATCGATAGAACGACAATTACTATACTTATTAAACTCACTGTTATCAATCTAACTCATATTATTAACCATATTATGCAAATTTGATCGATAGAACGACAATCACTATACTTATTACTCTTATTATTATCAATCTAACTCCGATTATTAGCCATATTATGCTTATATGATCGATAGAACTACAATTACTATACTCATTACTCTTATTATTATCAATCTAACCCATATTATTAGCCATATTATGCTTATATGATCGATAGAACGAGAATTATTATACTCACTACTCTTAGTATTATCAATCTAACTCATATTATTAGCCATACTATGCTTATATTATCGATAGAACGACAATTACTATACTTATTACTGTTATTACTATCAATCTAACTCATATTATTAGCCATATTATGCTTAAATGATCCATAGAACGACAATTACTATACTTGTTACTCCTATTATTATCAATCTAACTCATATTATTAGCCATATTATGCTTATATGATCGATAGAACGACAATTACTATACTTATTACTCTTATTATTTTGAATCTAACTCATATTATTAACCATATTATGCAGATATGGTCGATAGAACTACAAATACTATACACATTACTCTTATTATTATCAATCTAACTCATATTATTGGCCATATTATGCTTATATGATCGATAGAACGACAATTACTATACTTATTACACTCACTGTTATCAATCTAACTCATGTTATTAACCATATTATGCAGATATGATCGATAGCACGACATTTACTATACTAATTACTCTTATTATCATCAATCTAACTCATATTATTACCCATATTATGATTATATGATCGATAGAACGACATTTACTATACTTATTACGCTCACTGTTATCAATCTAACTCATATTATTAACCATATTATGCAAATTTGATCGATAGAACGACAATCACTATACTTATTACTCTTATTATTATCAACCTAACTCATATTATTAGCCACATTATGCTTATATGATCGATAGAACGACAATCACTATACTTATTACTCTTATTATTATCAACCTAACTCATATTATTAGCCATATTATGCTTATATGATCGATAGAACGACAATTACTATACTTATTACTCTTATTATTATGAATCTAACTCATATTATTAACCATATTATGCAGATATGATCGATAGAACTACAATTACTATACTCATTACTCTTATTATTATCAATCTAACTCTTATTATTAGCCATATTATGCTTATAATATCGATAGAACGCCAATTACTATACTTATTACTGTTATTATTATCAATCTAACTCATATTATTAGCCATATTATGCTTAAATGATCGATAGAACTACAATTACTATACTCATTACTCATATTATTATCAATCTAACCCATATTATTAGCCATATTATGCTTATATGATCGATAGAACGAGAATTACTATACTCACTACTCTTAGTATTATCAATCTAACTCATATTATTAGCCATATTATCCTTATATTATCCATAGAACGACAATTACTATACTTATTACTGTTATTACTATCAATCTAACTCATATTATTAGCCATATTATGCTTAAATGATCGATAGAACGACAATTACTATACTTATTACTCTTATTATTATCAATCTAACTCATATTATTAGCCATATTATGCTTATATGATCGATAGAACGCCAATTACTATACTTATTACTGTTATTATTATCAATCTAACTCATATTATTAGCCATATTATGCTTAAATGATCGATAGAACTACAATTACTATACTCATTACTCTTATTATTATCAATCTAACCCATATTATTAGCCATATTATGCAGATATGATCGAAAGAACTACAATTACTATACTCATTACTCATATTATTATCAATCTAACTCTTATTATTAGCCATATTATGCTTATATGATCGATAGAACGACATTTACTATACTTATTACACTCACTATTATCAATCTAACTTATATTATTAACCATATTATGCAGATATGATCGAAAGCACGACATTTACTATACTTATTACTCTTATTATCATTAATCTACCTCATATTATTACCCATATTATGATTATATGATCGATGGAACGACATTTACTGTACTTACTACACTCACTATTATCAATCTAACTCATGTTATTAACCATATTATGCAGATATGATCGATAGAACGACAATTACTATACTTATTACTCTTATTATTATCAATCTATCTCATATTATTAGCCATATTATGCTTATATGATCGATAGAACGACAATTACTATACTTATTACTCTGATTATTATAAATCTATCTCATATTATTAGCCATATTATGCTTAAATGATCGATAGAACGCCAATTACTATACTTATTACTCTTATTATTATGAATCTAACTCATATTATTAGCCATATTATGCTTAAATGATCGATAGAACTACAATTACTATACTCATTACTCTTATTATTATCAATCTAACCCATATTATTAGCCATATTATGCTAATATGATCGACAGAACGACAATTACTATACTTATTACACTCACTGTTATCAATCTAACTCATATTATTAACCATATTATGCAAATTTGATCGATAGAACGACAATCACTATACTTATTACTCTTATTATTATCAACCTAACTCATATTATTAGCCATATTATGCTTATATGATCGATAGAACGACAATTACTATACTTATTACTCTTATTATTGTGAATCTAACTCATATTATTAACCATATTATGCAGATATGATCGATAGAACTACAATTACTATACTTATTACTCTTATTATTATCAATCTAACTCATATTATTACCCATATTATGCTTATATGATCGATAGAACGAGAATTACTATACTCACTACTCTTAATATTATCAATCTAACTCTTATTATTAGCCATATTATGCTTATAATATCGATAGAACGCCAATTACTATACTTATTACTGTTATTATTATCAATCTAACTCATATTATTAGCCATATTATGCTTAAATGATCGATAGAACTACAATTACTATACTCATTACTCTTATTATTATCAATCTAACCCATATTATTAGCCATATTATGCTTATATGATCGATAGAACGAGAATTACTATACTCACTACTCTTAGTATTATCAATCTAACTCATATTATTAGCCATATTATCCTTATATTATCGATAGAACGACAATTACTATACTTATTACTGTTATTACTATCAATCTAACTCATATTATTAGCCATATTATGCTTAAATGATCGATAGAACGACAATTACTATACTTATTACTCTTATTATTATCAATCTAACTCATATTATTAGCCATATTATGCTTATATGATCGATAGAACGCCAATTACTATACTTATTACTGTTATTATTATCAATCTAACTCATATTATTAGCCATATTATGCTTAAATGATCGATAGAACTACAATTACTATACTCATTACTCTTATTATTATCAATCTAACCCATATTATTAGCCATATTATGCAGATATGATCGAAAGAACTACAATTACTATACTCATTACTCATATTATTATCAATCTAACTCTTATTATTAGCCATATTATGCTTATATGATCGATAGAACGACATTTACTATACTTATTACACTCACTATTATCAATCTAATTCATATTATTAACCATATTATGCAGATATGATCGATAGCACGACATTTACTATACTTATTACTCTTATTATCATCAATCTACCTCATATTATTACCCATATTATGATTATATGATCGATAGAACGACATTTACTGTACTTATTACACTCACTATTATCAATCTAACTCATGTTATTAACCATATTATGCAGATATGATCGATAGAACGACAGTTACTATACTTATTACTCTTATTATTATCAATCTATCTCATATTATTAGCCATATTATGCTTATATGATCGATAGAACGACAATTACTATACTTATTACTCTGATTATTATAAATCTATCTCATATTATTAGCCATATTATGCTTATATGATCGATAGAACGACAAATACTATACTTATTACTCTTATTATTATCAATCTAATTCATATTATTAACCATATTATGCTAATATGATCGGTAGAACGACAATTACTATACTTATTACACTCACTGTTATCAATCTAACTCATATTATTAACCATATTGTGCAGATATGATCGATAGCACGACATTTACTATACACATTACTCTTACTATTATCAATCTAACTCATATTATTAACTATATTATGCAGATATGATCGATAGCACGACATTTACTATACTTACTACTCTTATTATTATCAATCTTACTCATATTATTAGCCATATTATGCTTAAATGATCGATAGAACGCCAATTACTATACTTATTACTCTTATTATTATGAATCTAACTCATATTATTAGCCATATTATGCTTAAATGATCGATAGAACGCCAATTACTATACTTATTACTCTTATTATTATGAATCTAACTCATATTATTAGCCATATTATGCTTAAATGATCGATAGAACTACAATTACTATACTCATTACTCTTATTATTATCAATCTAACCCATATTATTAGCCATATTATGCTAATATGATCGACAGAACGACAATTACTATACTTATTACACTCACTGTTATCAATCTAACTCATATTATTAACCATATTATGCAAATTTGATCGATAGAACGACAATCACTATACTTATTACTCTTATTATTATCAACCTAACTCATATTATTAGCCATATTATGCTTATATGATCGATAGAACGACAATTACTATACTTATTACTGTTATTACAATCAATCTAACTCATATTATTAGCCATATTATGCTTAAATGATCGATAGAACGACAATTACTATACTTATTACTCTTATTATTATCCATCTAACTCATATTATTAGCCATATTATGCTTATATGATCGATAGAACGCCAATTACTATACTTATTACTGTTATTATTATCAATCTAACTCATATTATTAGCCATATTATGCTTAAATGATCGATAGAACTACAATTACTATACTCATTACTCTTATTATTATCAATCTAACCCATATTATTAGCCATATTATGCTTATATGATCGATAGAACGAGAATTACTATACTCACTACTCTTAGTATTATCAATCTAACTCATATTATTAGCCATATTCTGCTTATATTATCAATAGAACGACAATTACTATACTTATTACTGTTATTACTATCAATCTAACTCATATTATTAGCCATATTATGCTTAAATGATCGATAGAACGACAATTACTATACTTGTTACTTCTATTATTATCAATCTAACTCATATTATTAGCCATATTATGCTTATATGATCGATAGAACGACAATTACTATACTTATTACTCTTATTATTTTGAATCTAACTCATATTATTAACCATATTATGCAGATATGATCGATAGAACTACAATTACTATACTCATTACTCTTATTATTATCAATATAACTCATATTATTGGCCATATTATGCTTATATGATCGATAGAACGACAATTACTATACTTATTAAACTCACTGTTATCAATCTAACTCATATTATTAACCATATTATGCAAATTTGATCGATAGAACGACAATCACTATACTTATTACTCTTATTATTATCAATCTAACTCCGATTATTAGCCATATTATGCTTATATGATCGATAGAACTACAATTACTATACTCATTACTCTTATTATTATCAATCTAACCCATATTATTAGCCATATTATGCTTATATGATCGATAGAACGAGAATTATTATACTCACTACTCTTAGTATTATCAATCTAACTCATATTATTAGCCATACTATGCTTATATTATCGATAGAACGACAATTACTATACTTATTACTGTTATTACTATCAATCTAACTCATATTATTAGCCATATTATGCTTAAATGATCCATAGAACGACAATTACTATACTTGTTACTCCTATTATTATCAATCTAACTCATATTATTAGCCATATTATGCTTATATGATCGATAGAACGACAATTACTATACTTATTACTCTTATTATTTTGAATCTAACTCATATTATTAACCATATTATGCAGATATGGTCGATAGAACTACAAATACTATACACATTACTCTTATTATTATCAATCTAACTCATATTATTGGCCATATTATGCTTATATGATCGATAGAACGACAATTACTATACTTATTACACTCACTGTTATCAATCTAACTCATATTATTAACCATATTATGCAGATATGATCGATAGCACGACATTTACTATACTAATTACTCTTATTATCATCAATCTAACTCATATTATTACCCATATTATGATTATATGATCGATAGAACGACATTTACTATACTTATTACGCTCACTGTTATCAATCTAACTCATATTATTAACCATATTATGCAAATTTGATCGATAGAACGACAATCACTATACTTATTACTCTTATTATTATCAACCTAACTCATATTATTAGCCACATTATGCTTATATGATCGATAGAACGACAATCACTATACTTATTACTCTTATTATTATCAACCTAACTCATATTATTAGCCATATTATGCTTATATGATCGATAGAACGACAATTACTATACTTATTACTCTTATTATTATGAATCTAACTCATATTATTAACCATATTATGCAGATATGATCGATAGAACTACAATTACTATACTCATTACTCTTATTATTATCAATCTAACTCTTATTATTAGCCATATTATGCTTATAATATCGATAGAACGCCAATTACTATACTTATTACTGTTATTATTATCAATCTAACTCATATTATTAGCCATATTATGCTTAAATGATCGATAGAACTACAATTACTATACTCATTACTCATATTATTATCAATCTAACCCATATTATTAGCCATATTATGCTTATATGATCGATAGAACGAGAATTACTATACTCACTACTCTTAGTATTATCAATCTAACTCATATTATTAGCCATATTATCCTTATATTATCCATAGAACGACAATTACTATACTTATTACTGTTATTACTATCAATCTAACTCATATTATTAGCCATATTATGCTTAAATGATCGATAGAACGACAATTACTATACTTATTACTCTTATTATTATCAATCTAACTCATATTATTAGCCATATTATGCTTATATGATCGATAGAACGCCAATTACTATACTTATTACTGTTATTATTATCAATCTAACTCATATTATTAGCCATATTATGCTTAAATGATCGATAGAACTACAATTACTATACTCATTACTCTTATTATTATCAATCTAACCCATATTATTAGCCATATTATGCAGATATGATCGAAAGAACTACAATTACTATACTCATTACTCATATTATTATCAATCTAACTCTTATTATTAGCCATATTATGCTTATATGATCGATAGAACGACATTTACTATACTTATTACACTCACTATTATCAATCTAACTTATATTATTAACCATATTATGCAGATATGATCGAAAGCACGACATTTACTATACTTATTACTCTTATTATCATTAATCTACCTCATATTATTACCCATATTATGATTATATGATCGATGGAACGACATTTACTGTACTTACTACACTCACTATTATCAATCTAACTCATGTTATTAACCATATTATGCAGATATGATCGATAGAACGACAATTACTATACTTATTACTCTTATTATTATCAATCTATCTCATATTATTAGCCATATTATGCTTATATGATCGATAGAACGACAATTACTATACTTATTACTCTGATTATTATAAATCTATCTCATATTATTAGCCATATTATGCTTATATGATCGATAGAACGACAAATACTATACTTATTACTCTTATTATTATCAATCTAATTCATATTATTAACCATATTATGCTAATATGATCGGTAGAACGACAATTACTATACTTATTACACTCACTGTTATCAATCTAACTCATATTATTAACCATATTGTGCAGATATGATCGATAGCACGACATTTACTATACACATTACTCTTACTATTATCAATCTAACTCATATTATTAACTATATTATGCAGATATGATCGATAGCACGACATTTACTATACTTACTACTCTTATTATTATCAATCTAACTCATATTATTAGCCATATTATGCTTAAATGATCGATAGAACGCCAATTACTATACTTATTACTCTTATTATTATGAATCTAACTCATATTATTAGCCATATTATGCATAAATGATCGATAGAACTACAATTACTATACTCATTACTCTTATTATTATCAATCTAACCCATATTATTAGCCATATTATGCTAATATGATCGACAGAACGACAATTACTATACTTATTACACTCACTGTTATCAATCTAACTCATATTATTAACCATATTATGCAAATTTGATCGATAGAACGACAATCACTATACTTATTACTCTTATTATTATCAACCTAACTCATATTATTAGCCATATTATGCTTATATGATCGATAGAACGACAATTACTATACTTATTACTGTTATTACTATCAATCTAACTCATATTATTAGCCATATTATGCTTAAATGATCGATAGAACGACAATTACTATACTTATTACTCTTATTATTATCCATCTAACTCATATTATTAGCCATATTATGCTTATATTATCGATAGAACGACAATTACTATACTTATTACTGTTATTACTATCAATCTAACTCATATTATTAGCCATATTATGCTTAAATGATCGATAGAACGACAATTACTATACTTGTTACTTCTATTATTATCAATCTAACTCATATTATTAGCCATATTATGCTTATATGATCGATAGAACGACAATTACTATACTTATTACTCTTATTATTTTGAATCTAACTCATATTATTAACCATATTATGCAGATATGATCGATAGAACTACAATTACTATACTCATTACTCTTATTATTATCAATCTAACTCATATTATTGGCCATATTATGCTTATATGATCGATAGAACGACAATTACTATACTTATTAAACTCACTGTTATCAATCTAACTCATATTATTAACCATATTATGCAAATTTGATCGATAGAACGACAATCACTATACTTATTACTCTTATTATTATCAACCTAACTCATATTATTAGCCATATTATGCTTATATGATCGATAGAACGACAATTACTATACTTATTACTCTTATTATTATGAATCTAACTCATATTATTAACCATATTATGCAGATATGATCGAAAGAACTACAATTACTATACTCATTACTCTTATTATTATCAATCTAACTCTTATTATTAGCCATATTATGCTTATAATATCGATAGAACGACAATTACTATACTTATTACTCTTATTATTATCAATCTAACTCATATTATTAGCCACATTATGCTTATATGATCGATAGAACGACAATTACTATACTTATTACTCTTATTATTATCAATCTAACTCATATTATTAACCATATTATGCTTATATGATCGATAGAACGACAATTACTCTACTTATTACTCTTATTATTATCAATCTAACTCATATTATTAACCATATTATGCAGATATGATCGATAGCACGACATTTGCTATACCTATTACTCTTATTATTATGAATCTAACTCATATTAATAACCATATTATGCAGATATGATCTATAGAACTACAATTACTATACTCATTACTCTTATTATTATCAATCTAACTCATATTATTAGCCATATTATGCTTATATGATCGATAGAACGACAATTACTATACTCATTACTCTTATTATTATCAATCTAACTCATATTATTAGCCATATTATGCTTATATGATCGATAGAACGACAATTACTATACTCATTACTCTTATTATTATCAATCTAACTCATATTATTAACCATATTATGCTAATATGATCGGTAGAACGACAATTACTATACTTATTACACTCACTGTTATCAATCTAACTCATATTATTAACCATATTGTGCAGATATGATCGATAGCACGACATTTACTATACACATTACTCTTACTATTATCAATCTAACTCATATTATTAACTATGTTATGCAGATATGATCGATAGCACGACATTTACTATACTTACTACTCTTATTATTATCAATCTAACTCATATTATTAGCCATATTATGCTTAAATGATCGATAGAACGCCAATTACTATACTTATTACTCTTATTATTATGAATCTAACTCATATTATTAGCCATATTATGCTTAAATGATCGATAGAACTACAATTACTATACTCATTACTCTTATTATTATCAATCTAACCCATATTATTAGCCATATTATGCTAATATGATCGACAGAACGACAATTACTATACTTATTACACTCACTGTTATCAATCTAACTCATATTGTTAACCATATTATGCAAATTTGATCGATAGAACGACAATCACTATACTTATTACTCTTATTATTATCAACCTAACTCATATTATTAGCCATATTATGCTTATATGATCGATAGAACGACAATTACTATACTTATTACTGTTATTACTATCAATCTAACTCATATTATTAGCCATATTATGCTTAAATGATCGATAGAACGACAATTACTATACTTATTACTCTTATTATTATCCATCTAACTCATATTATTAGCCATATTATGCTTATATGATCGATAGAACGCCAATTACTATACTTATTACTGTTATTATTATCAATCTAACTCATATTATTAGCCATATTATGCTTAAATGATCGATAGAACTACAATTACTGTACTCATTACTCTTATTATTATCAATCTAACCCATATTATTCGCCATATTATGCTTATATGATCGATAGAACGAGAATTACTATACTCACTACTCTTAGTATTATCAATCTAACTCATATTATTAGCCATATTATGCTTATATTATCGATAGAACGACAATTACTATACTTATTACTGTTATTACTATCAATCTAACTCATATTATTAGCCATATTATGCTTAAATGATCGATAGAACGACAATTACTATACTTGTTACTTCTATTATTATCAATCTAACTCATATTATTAGCCATATTATGCTTATATGATCGATAGAACGACAATTACTATACTTATTACTCTTATTATTTTGAATCTAACTCATATTATTAACCATATTATGCAGATATGATCGATAGAACTACAATTACTATACTCATTACTCTTATAATTATCAATCTAACTCATATTATTGGCCATATTATGCTTATATGATCGATAGAACGACAATTACTATACTTATTAAACTCACTGTTATCAATCTAACTCATATTATTAACCATATTATGCAAATTTGATCGATAGAACGACAATCACTATACTTATTACTCTTATTATTATCAACCTAACTCATATTATTAGCCATATTATGCTTATATGATCGATAGAACGACAATTACTATACTTATTACTCTTATTATTATGAATCTAACTCATATTATTAACCATATTATGCAGATATGATCGAAAGAACTACAATTACTATACTCATTACTCTTATTATTATCAATCTAACTCTTATTATTAGCCATATTATGCTTATAATATCGATAGAACGACAATTACTATACTTATTACTCTTATTATTATCAATCTAACTCATATTATTAGCCACATTATGCTTATATGATCGATAGAACGACAATTACTATACTTATTACTCTTATTATTATCAATCTAACTCATATTATTAACCATATTATGCTTATATGATCGATAGAACGACAATTACTCTACTTATTACTCTTATTATTATCAATCTAACTCATATTATTAACCATATTATGCAGATATTATCGATAGCACGACATTTGCTATACCTATTACTCTTATTATTATGAATCTAACTCATATTAATAACCATATTATGCAGATATGATCTATAGAACTATAATTACTATACTCATTACTCTTATTATTATCAATCTAACTCATATTATTAGCCATATTATGCTTATATGATCGATAGAACGACAATTACTATACTCATTACTCTTATTATTATCAATCTAACTCATATTATTAGCCATATTATGCTTAATTGATCGATAGAACGGCAATTACTGTACTTATTACTCTTATTATTATCAGTCTAACTCATATTATTAGCCATATTATGCTTATATGATCGATAGAACGAGAATTACTATACTCACCACTCTTAGTATTATCAATCTAACTCATATTATTAGCCATATTATCCTTATATTATCGATAGAACGACAATTACTATACTTATTACTGTTATTACTATCGATCTAACTCATATTATTAGCCATATTATGCTTAAATGATCGATAGAACGACAATTACTATACTTATTACTCTTATTATTATCAATCTATCTCCTATTATTAGCCATATTATGCTTATATGATCGATAGAACGCCAATTACTATACTTATTACTGTTATTATTATCAATCTAACTCATATTATTAGACATATTATGCTTAAATGATCGATAGAACTACAATTACTATACTCATTACTCTTATTATTATCAATCTAACCCATATTATTAGCCATATTATGCTTAAATGATCGATAGAACTACAATTACTATACTCATTACTCTTATTATTATCAATCTAACCCATATTATTAGCCATATTATGCTTATATGATCGATAGAACGAGAATTACTATACTCACTACTCTTAGTATTATCAATCTAACTCATATTATTAGCCATATTATGCTTATATTATCGATAGAACTACAATTACTATACTCATTACTCTTATTATTATCAATCTAACCCATATTATTAGCCATATTATGCTTATATGATCGGTAGAACGAGAATTACTATACTCAGTACTCTTAGTATTATCAATCTAACTCATATTATTAGCCATACTATGCTTATATTATCGATAGAACGACAATTACTATACTTATTACTGTTATTACTATCAATCTAACTCATATTATTAGCCATATTATGCTTAAATGATCGATAGAACGACAATTACTATACTTGTTACTCCTATTATTATCAATCTATCTCATATTATTAGCCATATTATGCTTATATGATCGATAGAACGACAATTACTCTACTTATTACTGTTATTATTATCAATCTAACTCATATTATTAACCATATTATTCAGATATGATCGATAGCTCGACATTTGCTATACCTATTACTCTTATTATTATGAATCTAACTCATATTATTAACCATATTATGCAGATATGATCTATAGAACTACAATTACTATACTTATTACTCTTATTATTATCAATCTAACTCATATTATTAGCCATATTATGCTTATATGATCGATAGAACGAGAATTACTATACTCACTACTCTTAATATTATCAATCTAACTCTTATTATTAGCCATATTATGCTTATAATTTTGATAGAACGACAATTACTATACTTATTACTGTTATTATTATCAATCTAACTCATATTATTAGCCATATTATGCTTAAATGATCGGTAGAACTACAATTACTATACTCATTACTCTTATTATTATCAATCTAACCCATATTATTAGCCATATTATGCTTATATGATCGATAGAACGAGAATTACTATACTCACTACTCTTAGTATTATCAATCTAACTCATATTATTAGCCATACTATGCTTATATTATCGATAGAACGACAATTACTATACTTATTACTGTTATTACTATCAATCTAACTCATATTATTAGCCATATTATGCTTAAATGATCCATAGAACGACAATTACTATACTTGTTACTCCTATCATTATCAATCTAACTCATATTATTAGCCATATTATGCTTATATGATCGATAGAACGACAATTACTATACTTATTACTCTTATTATTTTGAATCTAACTCATATTATTAGCCATATTATGCTTATATGAGCAATAGAACTACAATTACTATACTTATTACTCTTATTATTATCAATCTAACTCATATTATTAACCATATAATGCAGATATGATCGATAGAACTACAATTACTATACTCATTACTCTTATTATTATCAATCTAACTCATATTATTAACCATATAATGCAGATATGATCGATAGAACTACAATTACTATACTCATTACTCTTATTATTATCAATCTAACTCATATTATTAGCCATATTATGCTTCTATGATCGATAGAACGACAATTACTATACTCATTACTCTTATTATTATCAATCTAACTCATATTATTAGCCATACTATGCTTATATTATCGATAGAACGACAATTACTATACTTATTACTGTTATTACTATCAATCTAACTCATATTATTAGCCATATTATGCTTAAATGATCGATAGAACGACAATTACTATACTTGTTACTCCTATTATTATCAATCTAACTCATATTATTAGCCATATTATGCTTATATGATCGATAGAACGACAATTACTATACTTATTACTCTTATTATTTTGAATCTAACTCATATTATTAACCATATTATGCAGATATGATCGATAGAACTACAATTACTATACTCATTACTCTTATTATTATCAATCTAACTCATATTATTGGCCATATTATGCTTATATGATCGATAGAACGACAATTACTGTACTTATTACTCTTATTATTATCAGTCTAACTCATATTATTAGCCATATTATGCTTATATGATCGATAGAACGAGAATTACTATACTCACCACTCTTAGTATTATCAATCTAACTCATATTATTAGCCATATTATCCTTATATTATCGATAGAACGACAATTACTATACTTATTACTGTTATTACTATCGATCTAACTCATATTATTAGCCATATTATGCTTAAATGATCGATAGAACGACAATTACTATACTTATTACTCTTATTATTATCAATCTATCTCCTATTATTAGCCATATTATGCTTATATGATCGATAGAACGCCAATTACTATACTTATTACTGTTATTATTATCAATCTAACTCATATTATTAGACATATTATGCTTAAATGATCGATAGAACTACAATTACTATACTCATTACTCTTATTATTATCAATCTAACCCATATTATTAGCCATATTATGCTTAAATGATCGATAGAACTACAATTACTATACTCATTACTCTTATTATTATCAATCTAACCCATATTATTAGCCATATTATGCTTATATGATCGATAGAACGAGAATTACTATACTCACTACTCTTAGTATTATCAATCTAACTCATATTATTAGCCATATTATGCTTATATTATCGATAGAACTACAATTACTATACTCATTACTCTTATTATTATCAATCTAACCCATATTATTAGCCATATTATGCTTATATGATCGGTAGAACGAGAATTACTATACTCAGTACTCTTAGTATTATCAATCTAACTCATATTATTAGCCATACTATGCTTATATTATCGATAGAACGACAATTACTATACTTATTACTGTTATTACTATCAATCTAACTCATATTATTAGCCATATTATGCTTAAATGATCGATAGAACGACAATTACTATACTTGTTACTCCTATTATTATCAATCTATCTCATATTATTAGCCATATTATGCTTATATGATCGATAGAACGACAATTACTCTACTTATTACTGTTATTATTATCAATCTAACTCATATTATTAACCATATTATTCAGATATGATCGATAGCTCGACATTTGCTATACCTATTACTCTTATTATTATGAATCTAACTCATATTATTAACCATATTATGCAGATATGATCTATAGAACTACAATTACTATACTTATTACTCTTATTATTATCAATCTAACTCATATTATTAGCCATATTATGCTTATATGATCGATAGAACGAGAATTACTATACTCACTACTCTTAATATTATCAATCTAACTCTTATTATTAGCCATATTATGCTTATAATTTTGATAGAACGACAATTACTATACTTATTACTGTTATTATTATCAATCTAACTCATATTATTAGCCATATTATGCTTAAATGATCGGTAGAACTACAATTACTATACTCATTACTCTTATTATTATCAATCTAACCCATATTATTAGCCATATTATGCTTATATGATCGATAGAACGAGAATTACTATACTCACTACTCTTAGTATTATCAATCTAACTCATATTATTAGCCATACTATGCTTATATTATCGATAGAACGACAATTACTATACTTATTACTGTTATTACTATCAATCTAACTCATATTATTAGCCATATTATGCTTAAATGATCCATAGAACGACAATTACTATACTTGTTACTCCTATCATTATCAATCTAACTCATATTATTAGCCATATTATGCTTATATGATCGATAGAACGACAATTACTATACTTATTACTCTTATTATTTTGAATCTAACTCATATTATTAGCCATATTATGCTTATATGAGCAATAGAACTACAATTACTATACTTATTACTCTTATTATTATCAATCTAACTCATATTATTAACCATATAATGCAGATATGATCGATAGAACTACAATTACTATACTCATTACTCTTATTATTATCAATCTAACTCATATTATTAACCATATAATGCAGATATGATCGATAGAACTACAATTACTATACTCATTACTCTTATTATTATCAATCTAACTCATATTATTAGCCATATTATGCTTCTATGATCGATAGAACGACAATTACTATACTCATTACTCTTATTATTATCAATCTAACTCATATTATTAGCCATACTATGCTTATATTATCGATAGAACGACAATTACTATACTTATTACTGTTATTACTATCAATCTAACTCATATTATTAGCCATATTATGCTTAAATGATCGATAGAACGACAATTACTATACTTGTTACTCCTATTATTATCAATCTAACTCATATTATTAGCCATATTATGCTTATATGATCGATAGAACGACAATTACTATACTTATTACTCTTATTATTTTGAATCTAACTCATATTATTAACCATATTATGCAGATATGATCGATAGAACTACAATTACTATACTCATTACTCTTATTATTATCAATCTAACTCATATTATTGGCCATATTATGCTTATATGATCGATAGAACGACAATTACTATACTTATTACACTCACTGTTATCAATCTAACTCATATTATTAACCATATTATGCAAATTTGATCGATAGAACGACAATCACTATACTTATTACTCTTATTATTATCAATCTAACTCATATTATTAGCCATATTATGCTTATATGATCGATAGAACGAGAATTACTATACTCACTACTCTTAATATTATCAATCTAACTCTTATTATTAGCCATATTATGCTTATAATTTTGATAGAACGACAATTACTATACTTATTACTGTTATTATTATCTATCTAACTCATATTATTAGCCATATTATGCTTAAATGATCGATAGAACTACAATTACTATACTCATTACTCTTATTACTATCAATCTAACCCATATTATTAGCCATATTATGCTAATATGATCGACAGAACGACAATTACTATACTTATTACACTCACTGTTATCAATCTAACTCATATTATTAACCATATTATGCAAATTTGATCGATAGAACGACAATCACTATACTTATTACTCTTATTATTATCAACCTAACTCATATTATTAGCCATATTATGCTTATATGATCGATAGAACGACAATTACTATACTTATTACTCTGATTATTATAAATCTATCTCATATTATTAGCCATATTATGCTTATATGATCGATAGAACGACAAATACTATACTTATTACTCTTATTATTATCAATCTAATTCATATTATTAACCATATTATGCTAATATGATCGGTAGAACGACAATTACTATACTTATTACACTCACTGTTATCAATCTAACTAATATTATTAACCATATTGTGCAGATATGATCGATAGCACGACATTTACTATACACATTACTCTTACTATTATCAATCTAACTCATATTATTAACTATATTATGCAGATATGATCGATAGAACTACAATTACTATACTCATTACTCTTATTATTATCAATCTAACCCATATTATTAGCCATATTATGCTTATATGATCGATAGAACGAGAATTACTATACTCACTACTCTTAGTATTATCAATCTAACTCATATTATTAGCCATATTATCCTTATATTATCGATAGAACGACAATTACTATACTTATTACTGTTATTACTATCAATCTAACTCATATTATTAGCCATATTATGCTTAAATGATCGATAGAACGACAATTACTCCACTTATTACTGTTATTATTATCAATCTAACTCATATTATTAACCATATTATGCTTATATGATCGATAGAACGACAATTACTATACTTATTACTCTTATTATTTTGAATCTAACTCATATTATTAACCATATTATGCAGATATGATCGATAGAACTACAATTACTATACTCATTACTCTTATTATTATCAATCTAACTCATATTATTGGCCATATTATGCTTATATGATCGATAGAACGACAATTACTATACTTATTACACTCACTGTTATCAATCTAACTCATATTATTAACCATATTATGCAAATTTGATCGATAGAACGACAATCACTATACTTATTACTCTTATTATTATCAACCTAACTCATATTATTAGCCACATTATGCTTATATGATCGATAGAACGACAATTACTATACCTATTACTCTTATTATTATCAATCTAACTCATATTATTAACCATATTATGCTTATATGATCGATAGAACGACAATTACTCTACTTATTACTGTTATTATTATCAATCTAACTCATATTATTAACCATATTATGCAGATATGATCGATAGCACGACATTTGCTATACCTATTACTCTTATTATTATGAATCTAACTCATATTATTAACCATATTATGCAGATATGATCTATAGAACTACAATTACTATACTTATTACTCTTATTATTATCAATCTAACTCATATTATTAGCCATATTATGCTTATATGATCGATAGAACGAGAATTACTATACTCACTACTCTTAATATTATCAATCTAACTCTTATTATTAGCCATATTATGCTTATAATTTTGATAGAACGACAATTACTATACTTATTACTGTTATTATTATCAATCTAACTCATATTATTAGCCATATTATGCTTAAATGATCGGTAGAACTACAATTACTATACTCATTACTCTTATTATTATCAATCTAACCCATATTATTAGCCATATTATGCTTATATGATCGATAGAACGAGAATTACTATACTCACTACTCTTAGTATTATCAATCTAACTCATATTATTAGCCATACTATGCATATATTATCGATAGAACGACAATTACTATACTTATTACTGTTATTACTATCAATCTAACTCATATTATTAGCCATATTATGCTTAAATGATCCATAGAACGACAATTACTATACTTGTTACTCCTATTATTATCAATCTAACTCATATTATTAGCCATATTATGCTTATATGATCGATAGAACGACAATTACTATACTTATTACTCTTATTATTTTGAATCTAACTCATATTATTAACCATATTATGCAGATATGATCGATAGAACTACAATTACTATACTCATTACTCTTATTATTATCAATCTAACTCATATTATTGGCCATATTATGCTTATATGATCGATAGACCGACAATTACTATACTTATTACACTCACTATTATCAATCTAACTCATATTATTAACCATATTATGCAAATTTGATCGATAGAACGACAATCACTATACTTATTACTCTTATTATTATCAACCTAACTCATATTATTAGCCATATTATGCTTATATGATCGATAGAACGACAATTACTATACTTATTACTCTTATTATTATGAATCTAACTCATATTATTAACCATATTATGCAGATATGATCGAAAGAACTACAATTACTATACGCATTACTCTTATTATTATCAATCTAACTCTTATTATTAGCCATATTATGCTTATATGATCGATAGAACGACATTTACTGTACTTATTACACTCACTATTATCAATCTAACTCATATTATTAACCATATTATGCAGATATGATCGATAGCACGACATTTACTATACATACTACTCTTATTATTATCAATCTAACTCATATTATTAGCCATATTATGCTTATATGAGCAATAGAACTACAATTACTATACTTATTACTCTTATTATTATCAATCTAACTCATATTATTAACCATATAATGCAGATATGATCGATAGAACTACAATTACTATACTCATTACTCTTATTATTATCAATCTAACTCATATTATTAACCATATAATGCAGAT
>NW_027474904.1:0-23305 GCF_050947335.1 Megachile rotundata | reverse complement strand
ACTCTTATTATTATCAATCTAAGTCATATTATTAGCCATATTATGCTTATATGATCGATAGAACGACAATTACTATACTTATTACTCTTATTATTATCAATCTAACTCATATTTTTAGCCATATATGCTTATGTGATCGATAGAACGACAACTACTATACTTATTACACCCACTATTATCAATCTAACTCATATTATTAACCATATTATGCAGATATGATCGATAGAACGTCAATTACTATACTTATTACTCTTATTATTATCAATCTAACTCATATTATTAGCCATATTATGCTTATATGATCGATAGAACGGCAATTACGATACTTATTACTCTTATTATTATCAATGTACTCATATTATTAGCCATATTATGCTTAGATGATCGGTAGAACGATTATTACTATACATATTACTGTTATTATTATCAATCTAACTCATATTATTAGCAATACTATGCTTATATGATCGATAGAACTACAATTACTATACTTGTTACTCTTATTATTATCAATGTAACTCATATTATTAACCATATTATGCAAATATGATCGATAGAACGTCAATTACTATACTTATTACTCATATTATTATTAATGTAGCTCATATTATTAACCATATTATGCAGATATGATCGATAGAACTACAATCACTACCCACATTACACTTATTATTATCAATCTAACTCACATTATTAGCCACATTAGGCTTATATGATCGATAGAACGACAATTACTATACTCATTACTCTTATTATTATCAATCTAACTCATATTATTAGCCATATCATGCTTATATGATCGATAGAACGACAATTACTATACTCATTACTCTTATTATTATCAATCTAACTCATATTATTAGCCATATTATGCAGATATGATCGATAGAACGTCAATTACTGTACTTATTACTCTTATTATCATCAATCTAACACATATTATTAGACATATTATAATTATATTATCGGTAGAACTACAATTACTATACTTATTACTCTTATTGTTATCAATACAACTCATATTATTAGCCATATTATGAAGATCATGATCGATAGAACGACAATTACTATACTTATTACTCTTATTATTATCAATCTAACTCATATTTTTAGCCATATTATGCTTATGTGATCGATAGAACGACAATTACTAAACTTATTACACCCACTATTATCAATCTAACTCATATTATTAACCATATTATGCTTATATGATCGATCGAACGGCAATTACGATACTTATTACTCTTATTATTATCAATCTAACTCATATTTTTAGCCATATTATGCTTATATGATCGGTAGAACGATAATTACTATACTTATTACTGTTATTATTATCAATCTAACTCATATTATTAGCAATACTATGCTTATATGATCGATAGAACTACAATTACTATACTTATTACACCCACTATTATCAATCTAACTCATATTATTAACCATATTATGCAGATATGATCGATAGAACGTCAATTACTATACTTATTACTCTTATTATTATCAATCTAACTCATATTATTAGCCATATTATGCTTATATGATCGATAGAACGGCAATTACGATACTTATTACTCTTATTATTATCAATGTAACTCATATTATTAACCATATTATGCAAATATGATCGATAGAACGTCAATTACTATACTTATTACTCATATTATTATCAATGTAGCTCATATTATTAACCATATTATGCAGATATGATCGATAGAACTACAATCACTACCCACATTACACTTATTATTATCAATCTAACTCACATTATTAGCCACATTAGGCTTATATGATCGATAGAACGACAATTACTATACTCATTACTCTTATTATTATCAATCTAACTCATATTATTAGCCATATTATGCAGATATGATCGATAGAACTACAATCACTACCCTCATTACTGTTATTATTATCAATCTAACTCACATTATTAGCCACATTATGCTTATATGATCGATAGAACGACAATTACTATACTCACTACTCTTATTATTATCAATCTAACTCATATTATTAGCCATATTATGCAGATATGATCGATAGAACTACAATCACTACCCTCATTACTGTTATTATTATCAATCTAACTCATATTATTAGCCATATTATGCTTATATGATCGATAGAACGGCAATTACGATACTTATTACTCTTATTATTATCAATGTAACTCATATTATTAGCCATATTATGCTTATATGATCGATAGAACTACAATCACTACCCACATTACACTTATTATTATCAATCTAACTCACATTATTAGCCACATTAGGCTTATATGATCGATAGAACGACAATTACTATACTCATTACTCTTATTATTATCAATCTAACTCATATTATTAGCCATATCATGCTTATATGATCGATAGAACGACAATTACTATACTCATTACTCTTATTATTATCAGTCTAACTCATATTATTAGCCATATTATGCTTATATGATCGATAGAACGACAATTACTATACTTATTACTCTTATTATTATCAATCTAACTCATATTTTTAGCCATATTATGCTTATATGATCGGTAGAACGATAATTACTATACTTATTACTGTTATTATTATCAATCTAACTCATATTATTAGCAATACTATGCTTATATGATCGATAGAACTACAATTACTATACTTGTTACTCTTATTATTATCAATGTAACTCATATTATTAACCATATTATGTAGATGTGATCGATCGAACTACAATTACTACACTCATTAATCTTATTATTATCAATCTAACTCATATTATTAGCCATATTATGCTGATATGATCGATAGAACGACAATTACTATACTTATTACTCTTATTATTATCAATCTAACTCATATTTTTAGCCATATCATGCTTATGTGATCGATAGAACGACAATTACTATACTTATTACACCCACTATTATCAATCTAACTCATATTATTAACCATATTATGCAGATATGATCGATAGAACGCCAATTACTATACTTATTACTCATATTATTATCAATCTAACTCATATTATTAGACATATTATACTTATATGATCGATAGAACTATAATTACTATACTTATTACTCTTATTGTTATCAATCCAACTCATATTATTAGCCATATTATGCAGATATGATTGATAGAACTACAATTACTACCCTCACTACTCTTCTTACTATCAATCTAACTCACATTATTAGCCATATTAGGCTTATATGATCGATAGAACGACAATTACTATACTCATTACTCTTATTATTATCAATCTAACTCATATTATTAGCCATATTATGCTTATATGATCGATAGAACGACAATTACTATACTTATTGCTCTTATTATTATCAATCTAACTCATATTTTTAGCCATATTATGCTTATGTGATAGATAGAACGACAATTACTAAACTTATTACACCCACTATTATCAATCTAACTCATATTATTAACCATATTATGCTTATATGATCGATCGAACGGCAATTACGATACTTATTACTCTTATTATTATCAACGTAACTCATATTATTAGCCATATTATGCTTATATGATCGGTAGAACGATAATTACTATACTTATTACTGTTATTATTATCAATCTAACTCATATTATTAGCAATACTATGCTTATATGATCGATAGAACTACAATTACTATACTTGTTACTCTTATTATTATCAATGTAACTCATATTATTAACCATATTATGCAGATGTGATCGATAGAACTACAATTACTACACTCATTAATCTTATTGTTATCAATCCAACTCATATTATTAGCCATATTATGCAGATATGATCGATAGAACTACAATCACTACCCTCATTACTCTTATTATTATCAATCTAACTCACATTATTAGCCATATTAGGCTTATATGATCGATAGAACGACAATTACTATACTTATTACACCCACTATTATCAATCTAACTCATATTATTAACCATATTATGCAGATATAATCAATAGAACGTCAATTACTATACTTACTACTCTTATTATTATCAATCTAACTCATATTATTAGCCATATTATGCTTATATGATCGATAGAACGGCAATTACGATACCTATTACTCTTATTATTATCAATGTAACTCATATTATTAGCCATATTATGCTTATATGATCGGTAGAACGATAATTGCTATACTTATTACTGTTATTATTATCAATCTAACTCATATTATTAGCAATACTATGCTTATATGATCGATAGAACTACAATTACTATACTTATTACTCTTATTATTATCAATCTAACTCATATTATTAGCCATATCATGCTTATATGATCGATAGAACGACAATTACTATACTCATTACTCTTATTATTATCAGTCTAACTCATATTATTAGCCATATTATGCTTATATGATCGATAGAACGACAATTACTATACTCATTACTCTTATTATTATCAATCTAACTCATATTATTAGCCATATTATGCTGATATGATCGATAGAACGACAATTACTATACTTATTACTCTTATTATTATCAATCTAACTCATATTTTTAGCCATATCAAGCTTATGTGATCGATAGAACGACAATTACTATTCTTATTACACCCACTATTATCAATCTAACTCATATTATTAACCATATTATGCAGATATGATCGATAGAACGTCAATTACTACCCTCACTACTCTTCTTACTATCAATCTAACTCATATTATTAGCCATATTATGCTTATATGATCGATAGAACGACAATTACTATACTTATTACTCTTATTATTATCAATCTAACTCATATTTTTAGCCATATTATGCTTATATGATCGGTAGAACGATAATTACTATACTTATTACTGTTATTATTATCAATCTAACTCATATTATTAGCAATACTATGCTTATATGATCGATAGAACTACAATTACTATACTTGTTACTCTTATTATTATCAATGTAACTCATATTATTAACCATATTATGCAGATGTGATCGATAGAACTACAATTACTACACTCATTAATCTTATTATTATCAATCTAACTCATATTATTAGCCATATTATGCTGATATGATCGATAGAACGACAATTACTATACTTATTACTCTTATTATTATCAATCTAACTCATATTTTTAGCCATATCATGCTTATGTGATCGATAGAACGACAATTACTATACTTATTACACCCACTATTATCAATCTAACTCATATTATTAACCATATTATGCAGATATGATCGATAGAACGCCAATTACTATACTTATTACTCATATTATTATCAATCTAACTCATATTATTAGACATATTATACTTATATGATCGATAGAACTATAATTACTATACTTATTACTCTTATTGTTATCAATCCAACTCATATTATTAGCCATATTATGCAGATATGATTGATAGAACTACAATTACTACCCTCACTACTCTTCTTACTATCAATCTAACTCACATTATTAGCCATATTAGGCTTATATGATCGATAGAACGACAATTACTATACTCATTACTCTTATTATTATCAATCTAACTCATATTATTAGCCATATTATGCTTATATGATCGATAGAACGACAATTACTATACTTATTACTCTTATTATTATCAATCTAACTCATATTTTTAGCCATATTATGCTTATGTGATTGATAGAACGACAATTACTAAACTTATTACACCCACTATTATCAATCTAACTCATATTATTAACCATATTATGCTTATATGATCGATCGAACGGCAATTACGATACTTATTACTCTTATTATTATCAACGTAACTCATATTATTAGCCATATTATGCTTATATGATCGGTAGAACGATAATTACTATACTTATTACTGTTATTATTATCAATCTAACTCATATTATTAGCAATACTATGCTTATATGATCGATAGAACTACAATTACTATACTTGTTACTCTTATTATTATCAATGTAACTCATATTATTAGCCATATTATGCTTATATGATCGGTAGAACGATAATTGCTATACTTATTACTGTTATTATTATCAATCTAACTCATATTATTAGCAATACTATGCTTATATGATCGATAGAACTACAATTACTATACTTATTACTCTTATTATTATCAATCTAACTCATATTATTAGCCATATTATGCAGATATGATCGATAGAACGACAATTACTATACTCATTACTCTTATTATTATCAATCTAACTCATATTATTAGCCATATTATGCTCATGTGATCGATAGAACGACAATTACTATACTCATTACTCTTATTATTATCAATCTAACTCATATTATTAGCCATATTATGCAGATATGATCGATAGAACGTCAATTACTGTACTTATTACTCTTATTATCATCAATCTAACACATATTATTAGACATATTATAATTATATTATCGGTAGAACTACAATTACTATACTTATTACTCTTATTGTTATCAATACAACTCATATTATTAGCCATATTATGCAGATATGATCGATAGAACTACAATCACTACCCTCATTACTGTTATTATTATCAATCTAACTCACATTATTAGCCATATTAGGCTTATATGATCGATAGAACGACAATTACTATACTCATTACTCTTATTATTATCAATCTAAGTCATATTATTAGCCATATTATGCTTATATGATCGATAGAACGACAATTACTGTACTTATTACTCTTATTATTATCAATCTAACTCATATTTTTAGCCATATTATGCTTATGTGATCGATAGAACGACAACTACTATACTTATTACACCCACTATTATCAATCTAACTCATATTATTAACCATATTATGCAGATATGATCGATAGAACGTCAATTACTATACTTATTACTCTTATTATTATCAATCTAACTCATATTATTAGCCATATTATGCTTATATGATCGATAGAACGGCAATTACGATACTTATTACTCTTATTATTATCAATGTAACTCATATTATTAGCCATATTATGCTTAGATGATCGGTAGAACGATTATTACTATACATATTACTGTTATTATTATCAATCTAACTCATATTATTAGCAATACTATGCTTATATGATCGATAGAACTACAATTACTATACTTGTTACTCTTATTATTATCAATGTAACTCATATTATTAACCATATTATGCAAATATGATCGATAGAACGTCAATTACTATACTTATTACTCATATTATTATTAATGTAGCTCATATTATTAACCATATTATGCAGATATGATCGATAGAACTACAATCACTACCCACATTACACTTATTATTATCAATCTAACTCACATTATTAGCCACATTAGGCTTATATGATCGATAGAACGACAATTACTATACTCATTACTCTTATTATTATCAATCTAACTCATATTATTAGCCATATCATGCTTATATGATCGATAGAACGACAATTACTATACTCATTACTCTTATTATTATCAGTCTAACTCATATTATTAGCCATATTACGCTGATATGATCGATAGAACGACAATTACTATACTTATTACTCTTCTTACTATCAATCTAACTCATATTATTAGCCATATTATGCTTATATGATCGATAGAACGACAATTACTATACTTATTACTCTTATTATTATCAATCTAACTCATATTTTTAGCCATATTATGCTTATATGATCGGTAGAACGATAATTACTATACTTATTACTGTTATTATTATCAATCTAACTCATATTATTAGCAATACTATGCTTATATGATCGATAGAACTACAATTACTATACTTGTTACTCTTATTATTATCAATGTAACTCATATTATTAACCATATTATGCAGATGTGATCGATAGAACTACAATTACTACACTCATTAATCTTATTATTATCAATCTAACTCATATTATTAGCCATATTATGCTGATATGATCGATAGAACGACAATTACTATACTTATTACTCTTATTATTATCAATCTAACTCATATTTTTAGCCATATCATGCTTATGTGATCGATAGAACGACAATTACTATACTTATTACACCCACTATTATCAATCTAACTCATATTATTAACCATATTATGCAGATATGATCGATAGAACGCCAATTACTATACTTATTACTCATATTATTATCAATCTAACTCATATTATTAGACATATTATACTTATATGATCGATAGAACTATAATTACTATACTTATTACTCTTATTGTTATCAATCCAACTCATATTATTAGCCATATTATGCAGATATGATTGATAGAACTACAATTACTACCCTCACTACTCTTCTTACTATCAATCTAACTCACATTATTAGCCATATTAGGCTTATATGATCGATAGAACGACAATTACTATACTCATTACTCTTATTATTATCAATCTAACTCATATTATTAGCCATATTATGCTTATATGATCGATAGAACGACAATTACTATACTTATTACTCTTATTATTATCAATCTAACTCATATTTTTAGCCATATTATGCTTATGTGATTGATAGAACGACAATTACTAAACTTATTACACCCACTATTATCAATCTAACTCATATTATTAACCATATTATGCTTATATGATCGATCGAACGGCAATTACGATACTTATTACTCTTATTATTATCAACGTAACTCATATTATTAGCCATATTATGCTTATATGATCGGTAGAACGATAATTACTATACTTATTACTGTTATTATTATCAATCTAACTCATATTATTAGCAATACTATGCTTATATGATCGATAGAACTACAATTACTATACTTGTTACTCTTATTATTATCAATGTAACTCATATTATTAGCCATATTATGCTTATATGATCGGTAGAACGATAATTGCTATACTTATTACTGTTATTATTATCAATCTAACTCATATTATTAGCAATACTATGCTTATATGATCGATAGAACTACAATTACTATACTTATTACTCTTATTATTATCAATCTAACTCATATTATTAGCCATATTATGCAGATATGATCGATAGAACGACAATTACTATACTCATTACTCTTATTATTATCAATCTAACTCATATTATTAGCCATATTATGCTCATGTGATCGATAGAACGACAATTACTATACTCATTACTCTTATTATTATCAATCTAACTCATATTATTAGCCATATTATGCAGATATGATCGATAGAACGTCAATTACTGTACTTATTACTCTTATTATCATCAATCTAACACATATTATTAGACATATTATAATTATATTATCGGTAGAACTACAATTACTATACTTATTACTCTTATTGTTATCAATACAACTCATATTATTAGCCATATTATGCAGATATGATCGATAGAACTACAATCACTACCCTCATTACTGTTATTATTATCAATCTAACTCACATTATTAGCCATATTAGGCTTATATGATCGATAGAACGACAATTACTATACTCATTACTCTTATTATTATCAATCTAAGTCATATTATTAGCCATATTATGCTTATATGATCGATAGAACGACAATTACTATACTTATTACTCTTATTATTATCAATCTAACTCATATTTTTAGCCATATTATGCTTATGTGATCGATAGAACGACAACTACTATACTTATTACACCCACTATTATCAATCTAACTCATATTATTAACCATATTATGCAGATATGATCGATAGAACGTCAATTACTATACTTATTACTCTTATTATTATCAATCTAACTCATATTATTAGCCATATTATGCTTATATGATCGATAGAACGGCAATTACGATACTTATTACTCTTATTATTATCAATGTAACTCATATTATTAGCCATATTATGCTTAGATGATCGGTAGAACGATTATTACTATACATATTACTGTTATTATTATCAATCTAACTCATATTATTAGCAATACTATGCTTATATGATCGATAGAACTACAATTACTATACTTGTTACTCTTATTATTATCAATGTAACTCATATTATTAACCATATTATGCAAATATGATCGATAGAACGTCAATTACTATACCTATTACTCATATTATTATTAATGTAGCTCATATTATTAACCATATTATGCAGATATGATCGATAGAACTACAATCACTACCCACATTACACTTATTATTATCAATCTAACTCACATTATTAGCCACATTAGGCTTATATGATCGATAGAACGACAATTACTATACTCATTACTCTTATTATTATCAATCTAACTCATATTATTAGCCATATCATGCTTATATGATCGATAGAACGACAATTACTATACTCATTACTCTTATTATTATCAATCTAACTCATATTATTAGCCATATTATGCAGATATGATCGATAGAACGTCAATTACTGTACTTATTACTCTTATTATCATCAATCTAACACATATTATTAGACATATTATAATTATATTATCGGTAGAACTACAATTACTATACTTATTACTCTTATTGTTATCAATACAACTCATATTATTAGCCATATTATGAAGATATGATCGATAGAACGACAATTACTATACTTATTACTCTTATTATTATCAATCTAACTCATATTTTTAGCCATATTATGCTTATGTGATCGATAGAACGACAATTACTAAACTTATTACACCCACTATTATCAATCTAACTCATATTATTAACCATATTATGCTTATATGATCGATCGAACGGCAATTACGATACTTATTACTCTTATTATTATCAATCTAACTCATATTTTTAGCCATATTATGCTTATATGATCGGTAGAACGATAATTACTATACTTATTACTGTTATTATTATCAATCTAACTCATATTATTAGCAATACTATGCTTATATGATCGATAGAACTACAATTACTATACTTGTTACTCTTATTATTATCAATGTAACTCAGATTATTAACCATATTATGCAGATGTGATCGATAGAACTACAATTACTACACTCATTAATCTTATTGTTATCAATCCAACTCATATTATTAGCCATATTATGCAGATATGATCGATAGAACTACAATCACTACCCACATTACTCTTATTATTATCAATCTAACTCACATTATTAGCCATATTAGGCTTATATGATCGATAGAACGACAATTACTATACTCATTACTCTTATTATTATCAATCTAACTCATATTATTAGCCATATTATGCAGATATGATCGATAGAACGTCAATTACTGTACATATTACTCTTATTATCATCAATCTAACACATATTATTAGACATATTATAATTATATTATCGGTAGAACTACAATTACTATACTTATTACTCTTATTGTTATCAATACAACTCATATTATTAGCCATATTATGAAGATATGATCGATAGAACGACAATTACTATACTTATTACTCTTATTATTATCAATCTAACTCATATTTTTAGCCATATTATGCTTATGTGATCGATAGAACGACAATTACTAAACTTATTACACCCACTATTATCAATCTAACTCATATTATTAACCATATTATGCTTATATGATCGATCGAACGGCAATTACGATACTTATTACTCTTATTATTATCAACGTAACTCATATTATTAGCCATATTATGCTTATATGATCGGTAGAACGATAATTACTATACTTATTACTGTTATTATTATCAATCTAACTCATATTATTAGCAATACTATGCTTATATGATCGATAGAACTACAATTACTATACTTGTTACTCTTATTATTATCAATGTAACTCATATTATTAACCATATTATGCAGATGTGATCGATAGAACTACAATTACTACACTCATTAATCTTATTGTTATCAATCCAACTCATATTATTAGCCACATTATGCAGATATGATCGATAGAACTACAATCACTACCCTCATTACTCTTATTATTATCAATCTAACTCACATTATTAGCCATATTAGGCTTATATGATCGATAGAACGACAATTACTATACTTATTACACCCACTATTATCAATCTAACTCATATTATTAACCATATTATGCAGATATAATCGATAGAACGTCAATTACTATACTTACTACTCTTATTATTATCAATCTAACTCGTATTATTAGCCATATTATGCTTATATGATCGATAGAACGGCAATTACGATACCTATTACTCTTATTATTATCAATGTAACTCATATTATTAGCCATATTATGCTTATATGATCGGTAGAACGATAATTGCTATACTTATTACTGTTATTATTATCAATCTAACTCATATTATTAGCAATACTATGCTTATATGATCGATAGAACTACAATTACTATACTTATTACTCTTATTATTATCAATCTAACTCATATTATTAGCCATATTATGCAGATATGATCGATAGAACGTCAATTACTGTACTTATTACTCTTATTATTATCAATCTAACTCATATTATTAGCCATATTATGCTTATATGATCGATATAAAGGCAATTACGATACTTATTACTCTTATTATTATCAATGTAACTCATATTATTAGCCATATCATGCTTATATGATCGATAGAACTACAATTACTATACTTGTTACTCTTATTATTATCAATCTAACTCATATTATTAGCCATATTATGCTTATGTGATCGATAGAACGACAATTACTATACTTATTACACCCACTTTTATCAATCTAACTCATATTATTAACCATAGTATGCAGATATGATTGATAGAACGTCAATTACTATACCCATTACTCTTATTATTATCAATCTAACTCATATTATTAGCCATATTATGCTTATATGATCGGTAGAACGATAATTACTATACTCATTACTCCTACTATTATCAATCTAACACATATTATTTGACACATTATAATTATATTATCGGTAGAACTACAATTACTATACTTATTACTCTTATTGTTATCAATACAACTCATATTATTAGCCATATTATGCAGATATGATCGATAGAACTACAATCACTACCCTCATTACTCTTATTATTATCAATCTAACTCACATTATTAGCCATATTAGGCTTATATGATCGATCGAACGACAATTACTATACATATTACACCCACTATTATCAATCTAACTCATATTATTAACCATATTATGCAGATATAATCGATAGAACGTCAATTACTATACTTACTACTCTTATTATTATCAATCTAACTCATATTATTAGCAATACTATGCTTATATGATCGATAGAACTACATTTACTATACTTATTACTCTTATTATTATCAATGTAACTCATATTATTAACCATATTATGCAGATATGATCGATAGAACGTCAATTACTATACTTATTACTCATATTATTATCAATGTAACTCATATTATTAACCATATTATGCAGATATGATCGATAGAACTACAATCACTACCCACATTACTCTTATTATTATCAATCTAACTCACATTATTAGCCATATTAGGCTTATATGATCGATAGAACGACAATTACTATACTTATGACACCCACTATTATCAATCTAACTCATATTATTAACCATATTATGCAGATATAAGCGATAGAACGTCAATTACTATACTTACTACTCTTATTATTATCAATCTAACTCATATTATTAGCCATATTATGCTTATATGATCGATAGAACGGCAATTACGATACCTATTACTCTTATTATTATCAATGTAACTCATATTATTAGCCATATTATGCTTATATGATCGGTAGAACGGTAATTGCTATACTTATTACTGTTATTATTATCAATCTAACTCATATTATTAGCAATACTATGCTTATATGATCGATAGAACTACAATTACTATACTTATTACTCTTAATATTATCAATGTAACTCATATTATTAACCATATTATGCAGATGTGATCGATAGAACTACAATTACTACACTCATTAATCTTATTGTTATCAATCCAACTAATATTATTTTCCATATTATGCAGGTGTGACCGATAGAACTACAGTCACTACCCTCATTACTCTTATTATTATCAATCTAACTCACATTATTAGCCATATTAGGCTTATATGATCGATAGAACGACAATTACTATACTTATTACACCCACTGTTATCAATCTAACTCATATTATTAACCATATTATGCAGATATAATCGATAGAACGTCAATTACTATACTTACTACTCTTATTATTATCAATCTAACTCATATTATTAGCCATATTATGCTTATATGATCGATAGAACGGCAATTACGATACCTATTACTCTTATTATTATCAATGTAACTCATATTATTAGCCATATTATGCTTATATGATCGGTAGAACGATAATTGCTATACTTATTACTGTTATTATTATCAATCTAACTCATATTATTAGCAATACTATGCTTATATGATCGATAGAACTACAATTACTATAATTATTACTCTTATTATTATCAATGTAACTCATATTATTAACCATATTATGCAGATATGATCGATAGAACGTCAATTACTATACTTATTACTCATATTATTATCAATGTAACTCATATTATTAACCATATTATGCAGATATGATCGATAGAACTACAATCACTACCCACATTACTCGTATTATTATCAATCTAACTCACATTATTAGCCATATTAGGCTTATATGATCGATAGAACGACAATTACTATACTCATTACTCTTATTATTATCAATCTAACTCATATTATTAGCCATATCATGCTTATATGATCGATAGAACGACAATTACTATACTCATTACTCTTATTATTATCAATCTAACTCATATTATTAGCCATATTACGCTGATATGATCGATAGAACGACAATTACTATACTTATTACTCTTATTATTATCAATCTAACTCATATTTTTAGCCATATCAAGCTTATGTGATCGATAGAACGACAATTACTATTCTTATTACACCCACTATTATCAATCTAACTCATATTATTAACCATATTATGCAGATATGATCGATAGAACGTCAATTACTGCCCTCACTACTCTTCTTACTATCAATCTAACTCATATTATTAGCCATATTATGCTTATATGATCGATAGAGCGACAATTACTATACTTATTACTCTTATTATTATCAATCTAACTCATATTTTTAGCCATATTATGCTTATATGATCGGTAGAACGATAATTACTATACTTATTACTGTTATTATTATCAATCTAACTCATATTATTAGCAATACTATGCTTATATGATCGATAGAACTACAATTACTATACTTGTTACTCTTATTATTATCAATGTAACTCAGATTATTAACCATATTATGCAGATGTGATCGATAGAACTACAATTACTACACTCATTAATCTTATTGTTATCAATCCAACTCATATTATTAGCCATATTATGCAGATATGATCGATAGAACTACAATCACTACCCACATTACTCTTATTATTATCAATCTAACTCACATTATTAGCCATATTAGGCTTATATGATCGATAGAACGACAATTACTATACTCATTACTCTTATTATTATCAATCTAACTCATATTATTAGCCATATTATGCAGATATGATCGATAGAACGTCAATTACTGTACTTATTACTCTTATTATCATCAATCTAACACATATTATTAGACATATTATAATTATATTATCGGTAGAACTACAATTACTATACTTATTACTCTTATTGTTATCAATACAACTCATATTATTAGCCATATTATGAAGATATGATCGATAGAACGACAATTACTATACTTATTACTCTTATTATTATCAATCTAACTCATATTTTTAGCCATATTATGCTTATGTGATCGATAGAACGACAATTACTAAACTTATTACACCCACTATTATCAATCTAACTCATATTATTAACCATATTATGCTTATATGATCGATCGAACGGCAATTACGATACTTATTACTCTTATTATTATCAACGTAACTCATATTATTAGCCATATTATGCTTATATGATCGGTAGAACGATAATTACTATACTTATTACTGTTATTATTATCAATCTAACTCATATTATTAGCAATACTATGCTTATATGATCGATAGAACTACAATTACTATACTTGTTACTCTTATTATTATCAATGTAACTCATATTATTAACCATATTATGCAGATGTGATCGATAGAACTACAATTACTACACTCATTAATCTTATTGTTATCAATCCAACTCATATTATTAGCCACATTATGCAGATATGATCGATAGAACTACAATCACTACCCTCATTACTCTTATTATTATCAATCTAACTCACATTATTAGCCATATTAGGCTTATATGATCGATAGAACGACAATTACTATACTTATTACACCCACTATTATCAATCTAACTCATATTATTAACCATATTATGCAGATATAATCGATAGAACGTCAATTACTATACTTACTACTCTTATTATTATCAATCTAACTCGTATTATTAGCCATATTATGCTTATATGATCGATAGAACGGCAATTACGATACCTATTACTCTTATTATTATCAATGTAACTCATATTATTAGCCATATTATGCTTATATGATCGGTAGAACGATAATTGCTATACTTATTACTGTTATTATTATCAATCTAACTCATATTATTAGCAATACTATGCTTATATGATCGATAGAACTACAATTACTATACTTATTACTCTTATTATTATCAATCTAACTCATATTATTAGCCATATTATGCAGATATGATCGATAGAACGTCAATTACTGTACTTATTACTCTTATTATTATCAATCTAACTCATATTATTAGCCATATTATGCTTATATGATCGATATAAAGGCAATTACGATACTTATTACTCTTATTATTATCAATGTAACTCATATTATTAGCCATATCATGCTTATATGATCGATAGAACTACAATTACTATACTTGTTACTCTTATTATTATCAATCTAACTCATATTATTAGCCATATTATGCTTATGTGATCGATAGAACGACAATTACTATACTTATTACACCCACTTTTATCAATCTAACTCATATTATTAACCATAGTATGCAGATATGATTGATAGAACGTCAATTACTATACCCATTACTCTTATTATTATCAATCTAACTCATATTATTAGCCATATTATGCTTATATGATCGGTAGAACGATAATTACTATACTCATTACTCCTACTATTATCAATCTAACACATATTATTTGACACATTATAATTATATTATCGGTAGAACTACAATTACTATACTTATTACTCTTATTGTTATCAATACAACTCATATTATTAGCCATATTATGCAGATATGATCGATAGAACTACAATCACTACCCTCATTACTCTTATTATTATCAATCTAACTCACATTATTAGCCATATTAGGCTTATATGATCGATCGAACGACAATTACTATACATATTACACCCACTATTATCAATCTAACTCATATTATTAACCATATTATGCAGATATAATCGATAGAACGTCAATTACTATACTTACTACTCTTATTATTATCAATCTAACTCATATTATTAGCAATACTATGCTTATATGATCGATAGAACTACATTTACTATACTTATTACTCTTATTATTATCAATGTAACTCATATTATTAACCATATTATGCAGATATGATCGATAGAACGTCAATTACTATACTTATTACTCATATTATTATCAATGTAACTCATATTATTAACCATATTATGCAGATATGATCGATAGAACTACAATCACTACCCACATTACTCTTATTATTATCAATCTAACTCACATTATTAGCCATATTAGGCTTATATGATCGATAGAACGACAATTACTATACTTATGACACCCACTATTATCAATCTAACTCATATTATTAACCATATTATGCAGATATAAGCGATAGAACGTCAATTACTATACTTACTACTCTTATTATTATCAATCTAACTCATATTATTAGCCATATTATGCTTATATGATCGATAGAACGGCAATTACGATACCTATTACTCTTATTATTATCAATGTAACTCATATTATTAGCCATATTATGCTTATATGATCGGTAGAACGGTAATTGCTATACTTATTACTGTTATTATTATCAATCTAACTCATATTATTAGCAATACTATGCTTATATGATCGATAGAACTACAATTACTATACTTATTACTCTTAATATTATCAATGTAACTCATATTATTAACCATATTATGCAGATGTGATCGATAGAACTACAATTACTACACTCATTAATCTTATTGTTATCAATCCAACTAATATTATTTTCCATATTATGCAGGTGTGACCGATAGAACTACAGTCACTACCCTCATTACTCTTATTATTATCAATCTAACTCACATTATTAGCCATATTAGGCTTATATGATCGATAGAACGACAATTACTATACTTATTACACCCACTGTTATCAATCTAACTCATATTATTAACCATATTATGCAGATATAATCGATAGAACGTCAATTACTATACTTACTACTCTTATTATTATCAATCTAACTCATATTATTAGCCATATTATGCTTATATGATCGATAGAACGGCAATTACGATACCTATTACTCTTATTATTATCAATGTAACTCATATTATTAGCCATATTATGCTTATATGATCGGTAGAACGATAATTGCTATACTTATTACTGTTATTATTATCAATCTAACTCATATTATTAGCAATACTATGCTTATATGATCGATAGAACTACAATTACTATAATTATTACTCTTATTATTATCAATGTAACTCATATTATTAACCATATTATGCAGATATGATCGATAGAACGTCAATTACTATACTTATTACTCATATTATTATCAATGTAACTCATATTATTAACCATATTATGCAGATATGATCGATAGAACTACAATCACTACCCACATTACTCGTATTATTATCAATCTAACTCACATTATTAGCCATATTAGGCTTATATGATCGATAGAACGACAATTACTATACTCATTACTCTTATTATTATCAATCTAACTCATATTATTAGCCATATCATGCTTATATGATCGATAGAACGACAATTACTATACTCATTACTCTTATTATTATCAATCTAACTCATATTATTAGCCATATTACGCTGATATGATCGATAGAACGACAATTACTATACTTATTACTCTTATTATTATCAATCTAACTCATATTTTTAGCCATATCAAGCTTATGTGATCGATAGAACGACAATTACTATTCTTATTACACCCACTATTATCAATCTAACTCATATTATTAACCATATTATGCAGATATGATCGATAGAACGTCAATTACTGCCCTCACTACTCTTCTTACTATCAATCTAACTCATATTATTAGCCATATTATGCTTATATGATCGATAGAGCGACAATTACTATACTTATTACTCTTATTATTATCAATCTAACTCATATTTTTAGCCATATTATGCTTATATGATCGGTAGAACGATAATTACTATACTTATTACTGTTATTATTATCAATCTAACTCATATTATTAGCAATACTATGCTTATATGATCGATAGAACTACAATTACTATACTTGTTACTCTTATTATTATCAATGTAACTCAGATTATTAACCATATTATGCAGATGTGATCGATAGAACTACAATTACTACACTCATTAATCTTATTGTTATCAATCCAACTCATATTATTAGCCATATTATGCAGATATGATCGATAGAACTACAATCACTACCCACATTACTCTTATTATTATCAATCTAACTCACATTATTAGCCATATTAGGCTTATATGATCGATAGAACGACAATTACTATACTCATTACTCTTATTATTATCAATCTAACTCATATTATTAGCCATATTATGCAGATATGATCGATAGAACGTCAATTACTGTACTTATTACTCTTATTATCATCAATCTAACACATATTATTAGACATATTATAATTATATTATCGGTAGAACTACAATTACTATACTTATTACTCTTATTGTTATCAATACAACTCATATTATTAGCCATATTATGAAGATATGATCGATAGAACGACAATTACTATACTTATTACTCTTATTATTATCAATCTAACTCATATTTTTAGCCATATTATGCTTATGTGATCGATAGAACGACAATTACTAAACTTATTACACCCACTATTATCAATCTAACTCATATTATTAACCATATTATGCTTATATGATCGATCGAACGGCAATTACGATACTTATTACTCTTATTATTATCAACGTAACTCATATTATTAGCCATATTATGCTTATATGATCGGTAGAACGATAATTACTATACTTATTACTGTTATTATTATCAATCTAACTCATATTATTAGCAATACTATGCTTATATGATCGATAGAACTACAATTACTATACTTGTTACTCTTATTATTATCAATGTAACTCATATTATTAACCATATTATGCAGATGTGATCGATAGAACTACAATTACTACACTCATTAATCTTATTGTTATCAATCCAACTCATATTATTAGCCACATTATGCAGATATGATCGATAGAACTACAATCACTACCCTCATTACTCTTATTATTATCAATCTAACTCACATTATTAGCCATATTAGGCTTATATGATCGATAGAACGACAATTACTATACTTATTACACCCACTATTATCAATCTAACTCATATTATTAACCATATTATGCAGATATAATCGATAGAACGTCAATTACTATACTTACTACTCTTATTATTATCAATCTAACTCGTATTATTAGCCATATTATGCTTATATGATCGATAGAACGGCAATTACGATACCTATTACTCTTATTATTATCAATGTAACTCATATTATTAGCCATATTATGCTTATATGATCGGTAGAACGATAATTGCTATACTTATTACTGTTATTATTATCAATCTAACTCATATTATTAGCAATACTATGCTTATATGATCGATAGAACTACAATTACTATACTTATTACTCTTATTATTATCAATCTAACTCATATTATTAGCCATATTATGCAGATATGATCGATAGAACGTCAATTACTGTACTTATTACTCTTATTATTATCAATCTAACTCATATTATTAGCCATATTATGCTTATATGATCGATATAAAGGCAATTACGATACTTATTACTCTTATTATTATCAATGTAACTCATATTATTAGCCATATCATGCTTATATGATCGATAGAACTACAATTACTATACTTGTTACTCTTATTATTATCAATCTAACTCATATTATTAGCCATATTATGCTTATGTGATCGATAGAACGACAATTACTATACTTATTACACCCACTTTTATCAATCTAACTCATATTATTAACCATAGTATGCAGATATGATTGATAGAACGTCAATTACTATACCCATTACTCTTATTATTATCAATCTAACTCATATTATTAGCCATATTATGCTTATATGATCGGTAGAACGATAATTACTATACTCATTACTCCTACTATTATCAATCTAACACATATTATTTGACACATTATAATTATATTATCGGTAGAACTACAATTACTATACTTATTACTCTTATTGTTATCAATACAACTCATATTATTAGCCATATTATGCAGATATGATCGATAGAACTACAATCACTACCCTCATTACTCTTATTATTATCAATCTAACTCACATTATTAGCCATATTAGGCTTATATGATCGATCGAACGACAATTACTATACATATTACACCCACTATTATCAATCTAACTCATATTATTAACCATATTATGCAGATATAATCGATAGAACGTCAATTACTATACTTACTACTCTTATTATTATCAATCTAACTCATATTATTAGCAATACTATGCTTATATGATCGATAGAACTACATTTACTATACTTATTACTCTTATTATTATCAATGTAACTCATATTATTAACCATATTATGCAGATATGATCGATAGAACGTCAATTACTATACTTATTACTCATATTATTATCAATGTAACTCATATTATTAACCATATTATGCAGATATGATCGATAGAACTACAATCACTACCCACATTACTCTTATTATTATCAATCTAACTCACATTATTAGCCATATTAGGCTTATATGATCGATAGAACGACAATTACTATACTTATGACACCCACTATTATCAATCTAACTCATATTATTAACCATATTATGCAGATATAAGCGATAGAACGTCAATTACTATACTTACTACTCTTATTATTATCAATCTAACTCATATTATTAGCCATATTATGCTTATATGATCGATAGAACGGCAATTACGATACCTATTACTCTTATTATTATCAATGTAACTCATATTATTAGCCATATTATGCTTATATGATCGGTAGAACGGTAATTGCTATACTTATTACTGTTATTATTATCAATCTAACTCATATTATTAGCAATACTATGCTTATATGATCGATAGAACTACAATTACTATACTTATTACTCTTAATATTATCAATGTAACTCATATTATTAACCATATTATGCAGATGTGATCGATAGAACTACAATTACTACACTCATTAATCTTATTGTTATCAATCCAACTAATATTATTTTCCATATTATGCAGGTGTGACCGATAGAACTACAGTCACTACCCTCATTACTCTTATTATTATCAATCTAACTCACATTATTAGCCATATTAGGCTTATATGATCGATAGAACGACAATTACTATACTTATTACACCCACTATTATCAATCTAACTCATATTATTAACCATATTATGCAGATATAATCGATAGAACGTCAATTACTATACTTACTACTCTTATTATTATCAATCTAACTCATATTATTAGCCATATTATGCTTATATGATCGATAGAACGGCAATTACGATACCTATTACTCTTATTATTATCAATGTAACTCATATTATTAGCCATATTATGCTTATATGATCGGTAGAACGATAATTGCTATACTTATTACTGTTATTATTATCAATCTAACTCATATTATTAGCAATACTATGCTTATATGATCGATAGAACTACAATTACTATAATTATTACTCTTATTATTATCAATGTAACTCATATTATTAACCATATTATGCAGATATGATCGATAGAACGTCAATTACTATACTTATTACTCATATTATTATCAATGTAACTCATATTATTAACCATATTATGCAGATATGATCGATAGAACTACAATCACTACCCACATTACTCTTATTATTATCAATCTAACTCACATTATTAGCCATATTAGGCTTATATGATCGATAGAACGACAATTACTATACTCATTACTCTTATTATTATCAATCTAACTCATATTATTAGCCATATCATGCTTATATGATCGATAGAACGACAATTACTATACTCATTACTCTTATTATTATCAATCTAACTCATATTATTAGCCATATTATGCTGATATGATCGATAGAACGA